>NW_025999982.1:6689628-6698640 GCF_001458135.2 Marmota marmota marmota | reverse complement strand
TTTTTTTTTTTTTTTTTTTTTTTTTTTGTATCAAGGATTGAACCCATGGGCATTTAACCACTGAGCCACATCCCCAGCCTTTTTTAAGTTTTTTTAGAGACAGGGCATTGCTAAGTTGCTAAGGCCTTGCTAAATTGCTAAGGCTGGTGTTGAACTTGAGATCCTCCTGCCTGAGCCTGCTGAGCTGCTTGATTACAAGCATGTGCTCATATACTAGGTTTTTTAAACCACACCACAGAAAACCATGACACTCCTTGTTCCTTCTTCCATCTTCTTATTCATTTCTTATTCACCTTGATGCCAATTTATCATATGTCCCCACCTCATCCCTTCAACTAAATAACCACTCGGATCTCACAGTTTTGACTTCTACCCTTGCTTTGCTAACTTCTCTCTACCATGGCTTTGTACACTCACAAACAACTCTTAAGGGAAACACATTTTCTAGCTGGTTCTTCTCTTAATGCCTATATTTCCCTTTCCTTGGACCCAAAGTTCAAGACATAGTCCAAAATGGCAGATGGAAGGGTTTGCAAGCACATGACATGTCTACTTCCTGACTATCCTCCTACTTAGTGAGAAAGACTTCCTCTAAATAGAGAACACCAGCCCAGAAAGCCAGATGTCAAATATTTAAGGTAGGAGTACCAGACCTGCAGGTACCTTCCTCCTCCACTTAGATCTGGCAGTTGTCTTCTTTTGAAGGCAATGGCCAGGCCCCAGTATCTATGCCTATACCATTTGCAGAGCTGCTGGGATTCTGTTGTGGATGTAGCCAAGTGTATGGCCTAGCAATTTTCTGGCTTGATTACCCATCTAGTTTTCTCCCTAAACAGATGCAGAATGGTCCTCAGGACAGGAAGCCTATTGAGAAACACTTTTTGAGAAATCAGTTTCTCCTTTGACTCATTTCCATTATCTCAGGGATGTGTATAAGATTGTTTTGCACTGATCATTTCTACTTAAAGATCAAGCAGACAAAAGAACTAAAATAATCATCAGAGAAGGGGAGCCATTAAAACAAACAAACACAACTTGAGAATAGCAAAGAAAATCCTCTTACTACATTCTGGTATCATCCACAGTCTGGACCAGCTACAGGATGTGTAGTCCCAGTGCAAAATGAAAGGCAGAACCACCTGTTTTAGAATTTAAAGATGACCGGGCACAAGCCTGTAATCCCAGTGGCTCACATGGCTGAGGCAGGGATTGCAAGTTCAAAGCCATCCTCAGCAAAAGCAAGGCACTAAGCAACTCAGTGAGAACCTGTCTCTAAATAAAATGCCAAATGGTCTGGAGATATGGCTCAGTGATTTAGAACCCCTGGGTTCAATCCCTGGTAACAAAAAAAAAAAAAACAATTTTTTTTTTAAAGATGAGCCAGGCCCCTTGGCCCACACCTGTAATTCCAGTGACTCAGGAGGCTGAGGCAGGAGGATCACAGTTCAAAGCCAGCATCAGCAACTTAGTGATACCCTAAGTAACTTAGTGAGAACCTGTCTCTAAATAAAATATTAAAAGGGCTGGGGATGTGGCTCAGTGGTTAAGTGCCCCTGGGTTCAATTCCCAGTACAAAAAAAAAAAAAAAACATTCAAAATGGCAGCAAAAGATTGTTAAACCAAGCACAGGGTTCTGTGTGACTACACAGACCACATGCCCATGAAGATAGCCTTGACTACAGTGACACATTCTAGCGGGGAATTTTGGTGATCTAGGAAACCATACCCTGTTTCCAATCGCTTGCTAGGGTACTTCTTGTGTTATGTATATATCTCCATGGATTCTCTGTCCTTGGTCATTATAGCTTAGAGCTATTGATGTCTTTGCATCAATCATATCACCATCTTACTATTAGAACCACACACTAAGGGAGCAGGAAAATGAGCAATCCCATTCATACTGTCAGGGGACTGCCAGAAATAAGCTTTCATAAAGGTTCAAGAAGAGATAAAGAACAAACAAGATAGTAGAACACACACATCACTAAAGGAAGAAGCTCTTTCAAGCACCATTCCACAAAATCTTGGCTCCACAGGAAGCTAATGAGTTTTGCCCAAGTTTGCTAACCACTGTAAAAACAGAGGATGTGGTCCCTATGTGACAACTCACCATAACCCCACCGCACCTCAACTCTTTCACTAGTGTGCTCAGTGGGACAATCAGATCACCACAGTCTGTATCTGCTCATCAGTATGACTATGATTCCCACCTCCTAGAGTTGAGAAAAGCCCAAGCAGCTCAGTTATATTGAAAATTGAATATGGAGCTAGCAGGATGGAAAGTATGACACAGGTTTATTGTACATTATAATAATTAGGATGACCATATAAATTTATCTTCTACAACTGGGACATTTCTAGGAGTGAAAGGAGGTACTGCTAATAATTATTCCAGGAAACCAGACACCATCCAGACATGATAACTAATCTGTCATCACCGCATCTTTTCTACTATCTTCATACCATAGGCGCTGTGCCCTAGCTCATTTTGGTAGTTTGTTTTTCTATACAATTGACTTGCATTTATAGTTCATATAACTTCACTTATAAAATGCTCTACTGGTGCTTATAATATAGAAAAGTTATATGAAGTCATTCTGAAGTCATTTTGAGTTACAGTTTTAGCCCAAACCAAGGTAGAATTTTAGCCTCAATTCTTGTTGCTGGCTTCTTTTTTCTTCCTCCACAGTAGCAGGCCTGACTAGAAATATCACGCAACGTAAAATAAAACTTTCTTCTCTAGTCCATAAAATTCCAACCTAATTTTATGTTTTATGGTGCATGTTGATGCTTTCAGTTTTTTTTTAAATCAACCGCTTCTCAAAGAGCAACTAGAAAATAATGAAGGCGGATGTGGCTCAGGGTTGGAGAACCAGCTTAGAATGTGGGAGGCCCTGGGGTTCCATCCCAAGTCCCCAAAATAACAAGGATCCCAAAGAATGAGAAGACTTCAACTTACCGACGGGCAGTCCAAAATTAGTTCTTCAACAGTTACTAGGTCCAGGCCAAGTTTTGCTGACAGAATTTCAAATATATATCTGTAGGTTGGATCAATTTTTGATTTTCGGTTTTCCCTGGCATCTCTAAACCTTGCCTAAAGAAGGACAAACACTGAATAAAAGCTGTGGTCATCAAGAAGACCCACCAAAATGTGTCATTTAAAGTAAAAGCATTATCCATGAAAAAAAATCTCCTTGGAAGCCAACCTGTTTCTCTTTCAGCGTTTCCTGCAGGTTCGGAATGCCGCTCATACTTCGGCGGTATTTGGACGAACGCCGGGAAGACTGGGGGAGCGCCTCGGAAATCCCCGACTGGGCGGGTCGCGGGGCAGCCCGTGGCCGAACCCGCTGCTGCTGGTGCTCCTCATCCTCTTCGTCGGAAGGAATGAGGTCCCGATAGTCGCTCACCTTGCTCACCGAGGGAGCAACGCCCTCCGCCATCAGGTCAAAGTCGTCTTCGGGATTCTCCTCCGTCGGAGGGGGCGGGGCCTCATCTCCCGAGGGCGGGGCAGTGCCCTCTGAAGAAGGGGCGCCTGGCTCTCCCACGGGGAGGCTACCTTCTTCTTCACTGCTCATGGTGTCTGTCCTGGCCGCCAGCCGAATATCTAGAATCAGAAAACGTTTTCATCTAAAATTGTACCATAAATTGAGTGGTCTGTATTTCTATCACTCCTCTTGAAGCTAGCTAGGTAGCAAGATCATCTATTCTTCCCCCACCACATTATCAGAAGAAGCTAAGATTACCGGGCTAGAGAGGTGATTTTTTTTTCCTTAAAAAGGGAACTGTATGTGAGCAAGAACGCGCATGCGCATGCACACCCCCTCCAACACCTGGTTTTTTCAAGTTGTACTTCTAGTGATTATGATATGACCATAGGAAACTGTCCCTTTGCACATATCTCATCCCTGAGATGGTAACCACCCCAACTGATGGGAAGGCACCTATCTGTCCTTGAGTGTCTTAGGGCTGAAAAAAAACTGAAAGCCGGACTGACTGTAGGTCAGTGCCAACATGCTAACCAGCAAGAGACCAAGCAAAGAATTACAGGGACTTGAAATGTGACTTGCTTCAAGAAACTTTGTGATATAATACAGTTCCTCAGACAGACACCCAACTGTCCAGCCATCGCATTTATAGAAGCATAACCAAAACTCAAAAACATAAAACATCCTCTTAGCACTCAGAATCCCAAGTCCAAACACAAAGTTCATGGTGAAAGGTGACTGTGACTTTTTAGTGACACAATGGTAACTATATATAAAGAATAAATCCAACCTACCCAATCACAAAAGCTCTAATTACAAAGGTGTGTAGAAGTTAATCAGGAACATATAACCATGAAAATAGGGCATACCAGTAGAGTGGGAGAAAATGTCAAACAAAAACTCATACTGTAGTACAGTAATGAAGCCTCCATCAAAATAAGTTTTCAGGATATGGTTAAAACCTAGAAACCAGAATAACAGTAAATGCTTGGAGAACAAAAAGATAAGTTCCTAAGCAGACAAGACAGAGAAAGATGCTTTCTAGTGAGAAATTCTGAGGAGGACACAGTGCAGACCTGGCCTAAATAAGCCAAAGCATCTAATGGCAGGACACCAGGGCATGACACAGAGTCAGCCTGTTAGCTATGTCCCACAACCTCCCCATTCCAGAGAACTTATAAGCAGCTGAAATTGTTTTCTTGGATACCCTTGGTTAGCTTACTCAAGAACAGAAATACCCAAACCAATCCAACTTTCAGTTTTTATTGTTACATACTCATACATGCACACAATATAACAATATAATTTGGCCAATATCATTCCCCAGTGTTTCTCCTTTCCCTCCCTTCCCTCCTCCTCCTTGTCCCTTTCCTTTACTCTACTGATCTCTCTCTGATTTTCATGAGACTCCCCCTCCCCCACCTTTCTTTTCCTTTTTCCCCCTCTCTCTTCCAACATATGAGAGAAAACATATGACCCTTGAGCTTCTGAGTTCAGCTTATTTATCTTAACATAATGTTCTCAAGTCCCATCCATTTTCCTAAGTGTATGTTTTTTAATCTTGCAAAACATTTCACTTGAATCATTAAGAAAATCTTTTTATCTTTTCTCAAAGGATACTGATAGGCATAATTGTCAAGTTTTTGGTAACCAGTGCAACATTTAATTTAAGTATAGTGATAAACATATGTGCTGGTTGAATGTTTTTTGATTGGTTGGTTATCTATCTATTTATTTATTTATTTATTTATTTATTTATTTTTGGTACCAGGGATTGAACCGAGGGGTGCTTTACCACTGAGCCACATCCCCAGTCCTTTTTGTATTTTAATTAGAGACAGGGTGTGGGAGACCAACCTTACAGGTGACTGGGTTACACTCCCTGGCTGGGTGCTGAGGCACTCAGTTGCAGAAATGTGGCAGAGCTTTCCCCACCCTTCTTGGGTGTGAGGGTCGCTGTCTCCTGCATGGGTGTGTCTTGCTATAGCCCCATGGGTGAAGCTACGCTCACCTGTTCCTTTGTAATATAACCCCTTGCCCTGTTTAGGATAGAATCTTCCATGGAAGTGCTTTGTGTGTGTCCTCTTCTCTTACTGTGCCCTTGGGTGTGGTCTACCCAGATGTCAGTCAACCTGCTGACAGTGGATATCATGAAGATACTCAGCCCCCTGAAACCTGACCCCTTGTCTCATTTGAATAGCTTCCCTCAATAAAAGGGGTCAGCGCGTGCTCTCTCTTTCTTTCTGCGGACCCTTAAGGTCAGAGGAGCCGTCACAGCGACCCCAAAGAAAAAGGTATTTGTGTCTCTTGCGTAGTTATTTCGTGCAGCCCAGTTAGCCCAGTTTAACTGGAGTGACCCCTGAGCCTTTTAGTCAAGAGATCAGAAACCAGGCAACAGGGTCTCTCTAAGTTGCTTAGGACCTCCGTAAATTGCTGAGGCTGGCTTTGAACTCACAATCCTCCTGCCTCAGTCTCTTGAGTCACTGGGATTACAGATATGCACCACTGGTCCTGGTTGAGTTTTATAGGGCTATGGTGCTTCCCTATAGGTAACTGGTGCTTCTTACAGAGCCACACAACTTTTAAATAATAGTGACCACTGTTAGTTAGGCCATCAAAGAAAGGTTAACATTGAATCATAATACTTTGATTCAATCAGGGAAGTATGCAATAACTCTCAACTTTGCATCTTAAAAGGGGTACTGTAATTTTTATAAGTAAAGGTACGCAGTAAATGTCATTACCCATCATTTATGGTATAGATATGAGGTGTCCCCCCAAAGTTCCTGTGTCAATGCAAGAATGTTTGCAGGTGAAATGATTGGATTGTGAGAGCTGTAACCTAATCATTCCATCCTACTTTAAATGGATATTCCATCTTACTTTAAATGGCAGTAACTGTAAGCAGATGGGGATGTGACTAGAGGAGACAGGTCACTGAGGGCACTGGAAGGATTCATCTTCCCTGTGGCCCCCTTTACCCTGGCTCCAACGAACGGAGCAGCAGTCCTCTACCATGCCCTTCCTCCATGATATTCTACCTTACCCTGAGCTCAAGCAATGGAGTCAGCCCACCATTGACTAAACCTCTGAACTCTGAGTGAAAATAAACTTCTTCTCTTCTAGGTTGTTCTTGTCTGGTATTGTGGTCTCAGCAATGCAAACATGACTAACTCACTAACACAATGTATTCCCTAATGATTCCAGGTAGTTAAGACTCATGGGCATATAATTTCAGAAATAGGGGGAAAGAACTTAGGAATCATCTAGTTTACATCTCTCACTTTAATGGTAGTGAAATTTCAGAGAAATCACAGGTCTTTCCCTATTGGGTACATGGATAATAATCATCTTTCTAAACTTCAGACTAATCATTTCACTTCCCTATTTAAAATTCTATGCCCATCAAATATAAATTCTTGTGTCCTCCAGGACATTCCTGATTGATCCCATTTCTCTCTTCCCCTTCTCCATCTCACCCACCCTAATCTCAGAGGAAGCAAGATTAACATTCTTCTCTTCCTAGGTCAAATTATGGGGTTTTCAGCTCACTGACCACAGGAATGAAGAAATCCAGACTTGGGAGCTGGTACCTGGGGATCAAAGAAATAGCTAGCTATCCCTCAAGGCTACCACTTGGATGTGAATTTTGACTCCTGCTAGGCACAGGAACGTGTTCCCTCTTTAAGAGCCCACTGCTCCCTATGGCAGTTAGAATCACAGTCTCTGAAACTGGAGTCTCTTGAGTGTTGTCATTTGCTTAAAAAAAAACAATAAAAAAAAAAAACACTTCTTTTTCTCCAAAATTTCATTCTCATTGTTGGGTCAGCAACAGAGACAAAGACCAAGTTTCAGCATCAATCCTTAGTCACACCTAGGAATGTGAGCAAGGTGTATACTAGTGTGCTACATCTTTTCTCTGATACCATTCTCTGTAGCCCTATCCCTTCCAGTATTAGTTCATTACTGATTTTTGTGTTTGGCTGTGTAGCTAGCATTAGATTAAGGAGCCTTTCCAAAGCAGAATGTCCAAAGTGGGAATACAGTCTGTTAAATACAGCACAGGGTGGTTGATGTCAATAAAAGGTGAATTAACAAAGGGATGATTAGAACTTCTGAAGGGGAAAGTGACACAGAGCTGTCAAGAGAGAATGGGAAAATGGGAGGGCTGGGATTGTGGCTCAGGGGCAAAGGCTTGCCTCGCATGAATTAAACCTCAGGGTTTGATTCTCAGCACCGCTTATAAATAAATAAAATAAAGATAAAAAATCCATTGACAACTTAAAAATAAAAATAAAAGGGAAAATAAAAAAAGGAAGGGAACAGGAAAGGAGACTTCAGGGCTCTAGAGGGGTGTGGAAGGTAAAGGAACAGAAAATAAGTCTGGATGGACTGATATTTTGCCGATTTACCGGGGGACGCAACCCAGGCCTGTGCATCTGTGCCTGCAAGCAGGTGCTCTACCCCTGGAGCCTCACCACCCGCCCCTTATTTTTTAATTTTCAAACAGGAAATAGGGCGTGAGGTCACTTTCATACCCAAGGAAGAGGCTGGGAATTAGAGGGCACAGTGACTTGGCTGGGGTTTCGTAGCAGGGTGTACCCTGGCTCCCACGAATAGGTTTAAGGTACTGGATTTTAGCATGAATTCCAATCCCCAAAAAGGGAACCCAGGGTGGGGCTGGAGGCTGCCTGGGGCTGGGCGTTGCGCCCAGCGCCCGCAGACCTCGAAGTCAAGCCCGGGAAGGCTGCGCTGCCCGAGGGAAGCTGCTCCCGGTCCCCTGGGCCACCGCGGCTCGGCGGTTGGGAGTCGAGAGTGGCTCGCGCAAGGCGCTGCTGCCCGCGGGTTGCCCGACTGCGGGGCGCGGGCGACTGGAGCCCCAGCATCCCAGGCGCTGTCCAGGGAAGAATCCACCTCCCCAGACTGAGAAGTGAAACACTGTTCAGGAGGTCCTGGGCAGGTAGGGAAGCTCCCTAGGACAGAAATTGGGAGCTGGACCACCGTGCTATGACCTTGGCTGGATTCCAAGGTACGGTTTGAGGACATTGGCATGGAATGTGTAAATATATAAAATAACGTTTCCTATGGCCTTGCCAGTTTCTGAAGTTACTTGGTGTTTCACTTTAATATGAAATGTTTCCCGTTGAGTTTGTTCAAAAACCTATGGAAAGACTGAAGGAACCAAATTCTCAAAATCGACCTCTCATTGGGCTGGGGTTGTGGCTCAGCGGTAGAGTGCTCGCCTCGCATGTGCGAGACCCTGGGTTCCATCCTCAGCACCACATAAAAATAAATAAGTGAAATAAAGGTGTTGTGTCCAACTACAACTAAAAAATAAATATATATATTTTTAAATCGACCTCTTCTTTTCTGTGCGTTTCTGCTTTTCCTGTCATTCCCTGACCCTGTCTGAGTAGGGTCAAACTTGGAATGCAGAACGAGGACTGTGAGGTTCACCTTTAAAAATAAATAAATAAAAAACAAAAAACGAGACAAAGAAAATGAAAAAAAAAAAAAAAAAAAAAAA
>NW_025999982.1:6683763-6688349 GCF_001458135.2 Marmota marmota marmota | reverse complement strand
AAAAAAAAAAAAAAAAAAAAAAAAAAAAAAAAAAAACACACACACAATGAATATAAGACTCATAAGCCAGGGGCACCCTTCATGGAGAGATCCTCTACAGTGATGGGCAGGGGCAGTTCCATCCTCTACAGTGAACATACGATGTGATTTGATGGGCAGGGGCGGTTCCAGCGCATTCTTGTCAGTGCTGCCTCTATATATTCTGATATAGTAAGACACAAATTACAGGGCTGGGGGTGTGGCTCAGTGGTAGAGAGCTTATCTAGCACCTGGGAGGCCCTGGGTTCCGATCCTCAGCACCACATAAAAATAAATAAATAAATAAAGGTGTTGTGTCCAACTACTTCTAAAAAAAGAAAAAAAGAAACATGGGCTGGGGATGTGGCTGAAGCGGTAGCACACTCTCCTGGCATGCGTGCGGCCCAGGTTCCATCCTCAGCACCACATACAAACAAAGATGCTGTGTCCCCCGAGAACTAAAAAATAAATATTAAAATTCTCTCTCTCAAAAAAAAAAAAGAAAAAGAAAAAAGAAACAAATTACAGAATATCATATCCCTTAAAGAGCCTTAAATATATTCTTATGCCTTAATTGACAAATTCCTCTTTTGAAAATAGATTCTAAAGAAATAAGACTACATAGAAACAGAGCTTTAGTTTTAAAGATGTGTAAAGCTGAATTATGTTTGTAGCACCATGATCCACTCAATAGTTTCATTAAGTCTGGCAGAAGACTCAGTTCATGGAACACTGCCAAAAGGTAGCACTCCTGAGAAATACTGAGATATTGGAAAACTATACCTTCCACAGAGTTCTCTTGAGGCTTAAAGAAGATAAACACCATGTAGCACATATGTGACACTAAGTGCCCAAGACTTTGAGAATGAAATGTCCCTGAAAATACAAGGGGATATATGTAAAAACACTTAATACAGTAGCAGATGGAAATGGCTTAGTCAATACTAGCTGATATTAGTAGTGTTTAGTATGAACATATGTAGTGAAAGAAATCACTGAACAGGTAATCAGGAAACTGAGATTTAGTGCTACCCAGTAAATAACTAATTAGTTGAATAATCCTTAGGTTGTAAAATTGCTCTAGTCTTGGGTGTCCCCCTCTGATAGAATTAAAAGAAGAAAATGAAATAATTTCTAAGTTCCCT
Source organism: Marmota marmota marmota (assembly GCF_001458135.2). Classification (NCBI taxonomy): domain Eukaryota; kingdom Metazoa; phylum Chordata; class Mammalia; order Rodentia; family Sciuridae; genus Marmota; species Marmota marmota. The sequence continues at coordinate 6,687,186 of NW_025999982.1, read as the reverse complement.
TCCAGTTCAAAAAATCTATAGCTCCATGATGAGTTTGGTTTTAAGCCTCATCAATTGAGTAAAAGATAATAAAATAAAAAATGTCAAAACAACCAAGTGAAAATGTCTAGATGTTATAGGGAATACACAGATTATTAGTATTTGTTATAATTGTCCTAACATAGCCAGCCACATGATCATATTATCAGATAACAATTTAAGTAATCAGCCATTGAAATATAATATATGTAAATATTGAATAACTATCCACAACTCATTCCTTTGAGCTTTTCTTCCAAGATTATCAGTTTATGGCTGTTACAGCACATTTAAAGCCTGTTTAGTTGTCCATTCTGCTAAAAAAAAAAAAAGAAAAAAGAAAACGTGTCAATGCAGAAATCCAAACACCTAACAAAACAGGTGGTAGTATAACAACCTCAAACACCTAAAATAAGATGATGTTCATTAAGGAAAATAATTGTAATCATAAAAGCATTTTATTCATACACAGATTAGATCTCCTAAACTTGACTTTTGCTAACAAAAAAGAAAAACCATGTGTACGCCCCTTGTAATGGGTTGAATTGTATCCCCCACCCCCACCCCACCCCCAAAAATTATGTCCAAGTCTTAACCCCAGTGCCTGTGAACATGACCTAACTTGAAAATAGTGTCTTGGCAGATGTAATTAAGTTAAAAATCTCAAAGTAAGATGATCCCGATAAAGGGCAAATGCTAAATTCTATGACTTATGCTCTTGAAGAGAAATAGGAGGGGGATTACAGACACAGAGACATGAAGAAGCTCATGTGAAGACAGAAGCAGAAATTGGTGTAATGTTTGAAACTCTAGGACCCACCAAAGCTGGAAGGAACAAGGAAAGATTTCCTCATAGTGCTTTTGGAGGGAGCATAATTTCACTTCAGTGAAACCTTCGGGGTTGTGATGATTTGTCATGTCAGCCCTAGGAAAACTAGCACAACCTTTACAATACCAAAAACTTGGTTCTTATTCCCACTGCCAATCCAATAACAGACAAGAGGTTGTAAATCTAATTGCCAGGGGGAGCAGTGGGGTCTTAAAGAGGGGATACAAAAACTACCACATATGCCTACCAGGAGTCATAATCCACGTCCACATGACAGCCCTTTCTTAGCTCCCAAGTCTGGATTTCTTCATTCCTGTTGTCAGTGGTCAGTGATTGGAAGGACAGATAACTTAGCCTAGGAAGGAAAGAAAATTTTTCTTATGCTGTGCCGCAGTCTGGCTGGGCACAAAATCACGAGCCACTCAAGCAGGAACAAAGTTTATTTTTTGAAACTGCCGCCAATGTCCGGTACCGCCCGGGAAGATTTTTTCCACCCACTCGGCCTCCTCCCCGACCGCAGAGCGAGCTCCTCCCCCGGAACTCCCTCCTACTGTACTTCCCCAACCAATGGGAACTCTCCAGGAGTCCCATAGCCGGCCTAGGTGAACAGCAGGAGTCCAATATCCATATGAATGCAAATCTTAACATAATCATATCATCTCAATGGCTAGCTGGCATCACCTTTCGACCAAAAATGCCATGCATCATATACTTGGCTCTTAGCAATGCTGAGGTTAGGGAGGGTGAGAGAGAGAAGGAGAAGGGGCAAATGCTAGTTTTAAAATAAGCCACCCATGGTTGAGCAGCGGTTTATATTTAAAGCCTGAAGTGGGCCCCTGTTACACTTCTATCAAAAATGGAAACTCTATCTAAACTTTTTGGAATTAATCTTCTCAAATAGGGACCATTTCTAAACTACTTCTTCCCTGCAATTGCTGTCTTCCCCGGTCCCGCCCTTTTAAACAATTTGGTCTTTATTATTTTTTAATTTTAAAAATATATATAAAATCTTTAAGATATACACAGAGGTATAAAGAATAATACAATGAGCATTGATTTGCCCACCAGCCACCTAAAAATATGAAACACTATTGACAATTAAACCCCGGAAGTTCCCTCCCCTATTCCTTCCTCTACTGCCCCTTAGAGGAAATCGTGTTCTTGAATTTGGAGTTGTTTATTCCTAGGCACTTCCTGATAACCTTACTAGATGTACATTTAGCTATAAACAGTGCATTATATCATTTTGCATGTTTTAAAACTGCAAAATGATATAATGCCATGTGTATTTTTCTACAACTCATAATTACTTAATTTCTATTGTGAGATTTTATCCATGTTGGAATAAGTGCCTCTGGTTCATTCATTTTTACTTATGTATAGTTATTCACTTAATGAAAATAACAGCTTCACTGGATACTGTCAAATTATTTTCCAAAGTGTTTTTTAAGCCAGGCACAATGGCACATGCATGTAGTCCCAGGTACTCAAGAGGCTGAGGCGAGAGGATCACTTTAGCCCAGGAATTCAAGGCCAGCCTGGGCAAGGAAGTGGGACCCTGTCTCAAAACAATCAAACAACAATAGGAGAGAGAGAAATGAACACAAGTGTTTCTAAAAATTTAGGTTTCCATAGGCAAATGCCTATGAATTTCAGTTGCTACACACTGATACTTGATACTGAAAGATTTTTTAGTTGTAGATGGACACAATGTGTTTATTTATTTATTTTGATGTGATGCTGGGAATCGAACCCAGTGCCTCATGGGTGCCAGGCAAGCACTCTACTACTGAGCCACACCCCAGCCCGATACTGAAAGATTTTTAACTTCTCAATTTTTGTCAATCTGAAAGGCAATTCCCTATTAACATAGGTTTTTCACATGCAGTTTGTGATCCCTCTTTTATAAACTGCCTGTTCTCCTCTTTTACCATTTTTATTGTTATCTTTTGTTGTTGTTGTTGATTGGTAGGAGATTTTACATATTCTGTATACTGAACTTTTGTTGGCTATGTGTATTTGCATATTTACCCATACCTTCTCCCAGACTGTGGTTTATCTTTTTATGGTATGTTTTAGTTTTCTTTATAATTTGTGCTTTTGCATCTCACTAAGTGTAATTAAAAACAACCAAAATGAGGGCTGGGGTTGTAGCTCAGTGGTAGACTGCTTGCCTCACATGTGTGAAGTACTGGGTTCAATTCTCAGCACCGCATATAAATAAATGAATAAAATAAAGGTCCATCAACATTAAGAAATATTTTATTTATTTTTTAATTTTTATTGTTGGTTGTTCAAAACATTACATAGTTCTTGATATATCATATTTCATACATTTGATTCAAGCAGATAATGAACTCCCATTTTTACCCCGTATACAGATTGCAGAATCACATCGGTTACACATCCACTGTTTTACATATTGCCATACTAGTGTCTGTTGTATTCTGCTGCCTTTCCTATCCTCTACTATCCCCCCTCCCCTCCCCTCCCCACCCCTCCCCTCTTCTCTCTCTACCCCCTCTACTGTCCTTCATTTCTCCCCCTTGTATTATTTTTCCCTTTCCCCTCACTTC
>NW_025999982.1:6656840-6680242 GCF_001458135.2 Marmota marmota marmota | reverse complement strand
TTTTTGGTTTCACATATGTTGAGGTTGCGAAGACCCGAGGGGGAAGGGTAGAGGAGACTGGGTGAATGGCTGAAAAGAGAGAGAGAAGAGAGAAAAAGAAAGAAAAAAAGAAAAAAAAATGTCTCTCAGAACTCTGTTTTCATTTCTTCCAGTTGGTGGCGTTGTCTATTCCTAGCTTGAGTCTCTGGGTTCAGGATGGTGGTGGTAGTCAGTGTGAGAGGACTTGAGCTTCCACCTGTGGCATCTCTACTCTTATTTTCTGAGATGTAAACTAGGTGCCTGATGCACTGCAGAACCGCACTGGTAGCCACGCCAGCCAACCGGTTGGTGGGTTTTAAGGGTTGGTGGGATTTTCCAAGATGAGTTCCATCAGTTTTTCTCATAAGGTGTTTGATGAGGTGGGGGTCTTGGGGAAACCTTATGTTTGTCAAGAGCTGGGTCAGATGACTGCACAGGCGGGTGGCAGGGCCCCTCCTCCAGTTGGAGTGGTCTGTCTACCTCACAGGCGGGAGGCTGGGCTCCTCCAACTGGGGAGGTCTGTCTACTGCGCAGGCGAGCCGCTGGGCCTGTTCTCCAGGTCGTAGGTTTCCCTACCGTGCAGGTGCGGGCGGCGGCTGGGCCATTCCTCCAATTGGGGTGATCTGTCTACCACGCCAGCAGGCCGCTGGGCCCCTTCTCCAGGACGTGCGGTCTGCCTACCTTGCAGGCAGCGGCTGGGCCCCTCCTCCAATAGGGGTGATCTGTCTACCACACTGGCGGGCCGCTGGGCCTGTTCTCCAGGTCACAGGTCTCTAAGAAATATTTTTTTAAAAAATGAGCAGGAGTAGTAGCGCACGCCTGTAATCCCTGTGGCTCTAGAGGCTGAGGCAGGAGGATCACAAGTTCAAAGCCAGCCTCAGTAACAGCAAGGCACTAAGCAACTCAGTGAGAGTCTGTCTCTAAAAAAAAAAAAAAATGACCAAAATGGTTTTGGCACCATTATAGAAGCACAAATAATTGGAACGGAAGCAGACCTCAAATTGATTAGCATGCTTTCCTTTATTCCGCAATAGAGTCAATCAATCAGGCACTGAAGGGCTCACTTTCTGGGTAGAAAATGGCCGCCAGTTATAGATGGACTAGTGAAGCCGGATGTGTCGGTTTGGACAGTCAAGAAAAAAGGCCTAAAATGTTCAAAACTTGGGGCTGGGGTTGTGGCTCAGTGGCAGAGCGCTTGCCTGGCATGCACAAGGCACTGGATTCGATCCTCAGCACTCCATAAATGTAAAATAACGATATTGTGTCCACCTAAAACTAAAAAAATAAATATTAAAAAAAGTTCAAAACTTATTGTTACTGGGAAGGGATGAAAGTTCAGAACTCAACCAAAGTTCACTGTTTATCTTCTTCCTCTGGGACCCAGAGCTTCACTGTTTGTTTTTCTCCTTCTAGGACTTACCAGCAATGGGAAAGGGTAAAAGTCCAGGGCCCAACATTTCAGTATCTACCACTTCAGGACCCATTGTTGTTGGGAAGGGATGAATGTTTGCTTTTGATGGAGATGCTGGGGATCAAATGCAGAAAAGAATGAAAGTTTGCTTTTTTTTCTCCTCAGGGCCCATTGTTACTGGGAAAGGATTAATGTTTGACTTCTTCCTCTCTCTTCCTTCAGGTCAGATGGTTTTGGGAGGTTGTCATTTCCCTGTCCTAGGGGTTGTCAGTTTCATGTCCTTCACTAAGAAATCACTATCATACATTCATTCATAAAGATATTGACATTTAATTCTTCAGTGTTTTTATGTTTCTTATTTTTTGTTATTTTTGTTGCTCTTGTTTGTTTTTATTTTATTGAACCCAGGGCCTCACACATGCTAGGCAAGTGCTCTACCACTGAGATACATCCCCAGCTCTTTTTAAAATTTAATTTTGAAACAGACTCTCCCTAAATTGTCCAGGTTGGCCTTGAACTTTTGATCCTTTTGTCTCCAGAGTAGCTGGCACCACAGGCATGTGCCACTGTACCCAGTTCATTCTCTAGGCTTTGGGGGCTGGGGATATAGCTCAGTTGGTAGAGTGCTTGCCTCACATGCACAAGGCCCTGGGTTCAATCTTTAGCACTACCAAAAAAATATGATTACAAATGAGCATTCTCTAGGCTTTTAAGTTTTGCCTTTTGACATTTATATCTTTAATCCACTTGCTCTTCTGTTTTCCTTTAAAGCATGCAATAGAAAACCACCCTTACTTTTGCATATAGATGACCATTGTCCTGGCACTATTTATTGAAAAATTCATCTCTTCTCCCACTATCTGCAGTGCTCCCTCTGACATATATCAAGTTTTGTATGTTGTCTATTGCTGCACAACAAATTACCCCAAAATTTAGTAGCTGAAAATAACACACATTATTTCACAGACCAGATAGAAAGGTCTAGCTGGGGTGTCTTTCAAGGCCAAAATTAAGGGGCCAACAGAAGCAACAGTCTTCTCGAAGCTCTCTTGGGGAGGACCCACTTCCAAGTTCACTGGTGGCTGCTGGCAGGACGGTCCTCACTGGCCATTGACTAGAGACATCAGTCCCTGCCACAGGATCTCTCCACAGCATTGCTCACAAAGTGGTCACTTGCTTATCCTTTGGGTGATATAACAGAAAAACAAAGAGAGCACCTAACACAAGAATCACAGCCTTTTAAAATCTCAGAAGTGGCATACCATCTCTTCTGTCATATTATTCTATATAAGAAGTGAGTCACTAAATCCCATTCATACTCAAGCTGAGGGAAAAAGCCTGAATATCAAGAGGTGAAGATTCTCAGCTGTCTACTACAATTTCCATGTATTTGGCTATAACAGTGTCCTTACCATACTGTCTTAATTACTATAGCTTTATACTAACTCTTGTTATCTGGTACTGTGTGTTTCCCTACTTAATTATTCTTCAGTACTCCTTGCCTAGTTTGAACTTTAAAAATAGAATCTAGACCAGATTATTTCAGTTTAATGAAAAATTCTTTCAGGATGTTTATTGGAATTGTATTACATTAATGGATTAATTTGTAAATTGGTATTTATGATATGGAGTCTTCCTATCCATTTATATGTGTTATCCCTCACATATTCTGAGAAGGTCACTAAAGGAGTTAGAGGGGAAAAAGTTTGAGGTGTTTTTTCAATAATTGGGTGGTAATGCACAGTGCATGGAGGGTTTGTGTATTGCCTCAATTCCTGAGACTAATAGATTCCAGACCTATCTCCATGTTGAAGTTCTTTAGTCCTGCTCCACTGAGTTTTGATGAAATATACTCAGTAATTTAATAGTAGGCATGCACCAAATTTCTGTTGAAGTTCTTATCCTGCCCATCTTTTTGCCATGGACGGTTTCTGAGCCAGTCAGTCCTAATCCAGGCTGCCAATAACAGTTCCTTCATCACAGAAGTAATCACAGGGCCTCGGCCAGATCAATCCTGCTCCTTCTTGGATGTTATTAAACTGGAATTCAGGGAAGAGGTTCACTTGCTCTCCCACTGAGAGGCTGCGAGTTGCTTGATTTGTGGAGATAGTGTGTCTTGAAAAAAATCAAGTTGAGAGTCATGCGACATTCGACATTTGTCACTTACGGCTGGAGTGGTTCATGCTGGTAGTTGGTGGTGCGGTGCAGACCTTTTAGGAACCAACAGCTTGAGCTCTTTGCAGGGTCCACCACAGAGCCAGAGCAGATGCTAGAATGACAGATGCAGGTTGCAGAAAACCCTCACTCTGTGTATGGTCTGACCGACAATGCTGAGATGATAGTAGGAAACGAGAAGATGAAGGCAGAAGTCATCAAAACAGAAGGTGGATTTACAGTCTTTGCCAACTCGTGCCTACCTGGATCAGAAGGTTGTGCCTATCTTATTACAGGGACTTGCTGTGCTTGCAAAGACCACCAAATCCCATTGAATTTCTAGCATCCTATCTTTTAAAAAACAAGGCATAATTTGAAGAACTGACTTATTGGGAAAAGCAGAAAAATATGGTTGCTACTGTAGATTTTACATGATTAAGAGGCAGCTTTAATTGCCATGATTTCTCCCTTTTTTGGAAGTATAAGAATCTTCAGGACAACAGAATTTATTTCCAGAGTTATGGAAGAAAACATATGTCCCTTATTTTGATTTAATCACCATACTTATTTAATGAGTGTATTCTGTGCAATGTTTTCTCAGATTGTCTTTAACTTTGTTTAAAAAATGACCTTCAAAATAAACTGTCATAATGCAAAAAAAAAAAAGAAAGAAAAAAATGAAGTTGAGATGCAGAAAGAATTTGAGAAATGAAAATATGTTGGTGGCGGTCAGGTGACTAGTGTCATATGCATCACTGCCCTTCTTAATTTTGGTTATGTAAGCCAATAAATTCCCATTTTGCCCAGCGCTTTGCAACCAAAATCTTGACATCCATCTATATTCTTACATATTTACATAGATCCTCTTATTCATATAAAATCTGTCAAAGCTTATTCTTCATTCACCTATTGCTATAAAGCCCTTTTTCTGCATTACATTTATACCAATTGTTACCATTTAGTCTTTTAGCAAGTAGAAATACTTATTGAACATCTATTATGAGCCAAAGTGTGGAAGACAAGGAGAAGACTAAGGCTTCCAGTGAGCACAATCAATATATATGTCTTAGCTGGGAGTGATGGCTAGCAGATGTAACTCCAACTGCTTGGGAGGCTAAGGAGAGAGGATTCCTTGAGCCCAGGATTTGGAGGCAAGCCTGGGCAACATGGAGAGACTTGTCTCAAAAAAGAAGAAAAAAATACATTATATAATGTGTGTTAGCAAAATTAATGTAAACAGCATTGCAGGTTATGGAAATTTGGATTAAAAGAAGGTGTGGGGAAGTTTAAAACTTATTCTTTTTTTCTAAAGTTTCTATCATTGAAGTATATGAAATAAATTGACAATAGATTAATAGGAAAAAGAGCATGTATGTTTATTAATGTTCACAGAAAAATCTTAGCATGGGAGTCACACACAAAATATGAGTCTCCAAGAAGAGCTGGAAATGTAAGTTTCTAAGATAAAAACAAAGAAATGGGGAATAGGGACATGGGTTCTGGTGGGAAGTAAAGAGGTGACAAAGTATGAAAAGTGGAGGGGAGGAGATACACAGGGAACAAGAGCTGTTTTGTTATGTAGAAGTCTGCCAGCAATAGCCACCTATTAGAAATTTGTATCTGGGCTGATGTCAGACTCCAGTCTCTGACTGTGAAAAGATCTTTCTATGGAGAAAAGGGGGTATCAGATAGACAATCGTGTTCGTCTGCTGACAGTTTGTCATTAATTTAGATTTTCTTTACTGACATAATTTCTCCTATGAAAGGGGAGCCTTTCAAAGCCATGCCTGTATTCCAGAAGTATACAGTTTCTCTGACATACTCAAAATATGCCAAACAAATATATTTCAGGGTCCTGTTGTACCTGGATGAGGTAGGGCACCAAAGATAGCAGGAAACAGTTTTATTTGGCTGCAGCCAGGTTCAGAGGGTACAGCTTTTGCTGTAACCATTTAATCCCTGAATCTGGAGTTCAGGTAGTTTCAAAATTTTATACCCAGCATTGAGGGGAGGGGCTCAGAAGTTCACAGACTGCAGAAGTTCACATAAAAGCAGCTTTTTCTTTCACTGTTCTGGGCAAGTGGTTAGATGCAGGGCAGGCTGAACGAATATTAGCTGCAGGATAACCCGGGCACTCAAACCCTCCTCTGTCTTGTTCTCAAGGCTGAACACTCAAACCTGCTCCCCCCCAAAGGCTGAACACTTAGCCCCCCTTATGCCAACAAGGCAGCTTGTAAACCCATAGACCCTATTAGATTTAGGCAGCACAGCAGAAGGACTATAAAAACTTTCTCCTGCTGGGCTCTTTGTCTCTCTCTCTCCTCTTCTTTCTCACTGCTGCAATAAAGATCTCTTGGTCCCTCCAAGAGTGTTGTGGTCACTTTCCTTTCACAAGTTAACCCTTCAAGGACAACACCTGAGGAGGGGACAGCTTCTTCTCCCTTTTCTCTCCTCCCCCTGCCAGCTACTACCATGGAGCGGAACTGGAAACTTCTTGAAATGTAGATAGCTCTGTGAAGCTCCAGCTCAAGGCCAGAGGCCTCGTAAAAATAGAGCAACAGGAAAATAGGAATACATTGAACTCTTTTGTACAGACTCTTTTGCTGGTAGTCTTAAAATCAATTATGGTAAAGATTTCTGGAGAAGCTTAAATAAGATTTTCTTTGGAGGAGGGGGTGCCACTGCAGTCCCACATAGTCAAATCATGACTCCTCTATCTCATTTAATTCTCATCAAATCCTTCAGGATATAACAGGAGTCTAATAATACTTAAAATATAAATCTTGCTGTTCAACCACTGACAGCTTATTTTAAAACTGACACCCCAATACACACCTTTTCTCCTCCCTTTCCCCCTCCCTAGCCTCTGGGGAAGATAGACATTCTTTTCTTCAGCCAAGTTACAGCTTACTGTCCACAGGAATGAAGAAATCCTGAGTTGGGAGTTGGCACCAACAAATCTATAAAACTGCTTTCTCACATACTTTATATATAAAGATATGAAAAATTGTGCACTGTATGTGTAATAAGAATTGTAATGCATTCCGCTGTCGTGTATAAAAAAATAAAATCAATTAAAAAAAAAAAACTGCTCTCTCAAAGCTACCACTTGGATGTGAATTGACTCCTGGCACAAGTGGAGTTTGGCATTTGTACCCCCTATTTAAAAGCTCATGGCTTTCAGTATCAGGAGGCTCAGGGAGGATCAATAATTATTACAAGCTTCTAGAACTAAAATAGAATGGGACCAAAACTTGAACATGGGTTTTTCCACTAAACCAGAGTGGTTTTACTTATCCTGGTCTGCTTAAATTGAGAAAATAAACTTCTGATCTTTACAACTTTAAAAGAATAACTCCCAATTCTCACTTTACATCAGATCCCTATTTTCTATAAAACTGCCGCCCTGACGTAGAGAGGGTTACCCAACTTTCATAACTAAACAAGCAAAATTAGGTCATTGGTAATACAATCGCTGCCTCCCAGCAGTAGATTTCCCTCCAACCCCCGCCTTAAGAGCGGGCCTCCGTCCTGCGCACTGCACCTTGGGAGTTGTAGTCTCTAGGCACAGAGCCCTGTGGTCGGAGGCGCTGACTCACAGAGACCCAATCAGAAGATAGCCCACAGCTCTCCGCGTGGCGATTGGCTGAAGTCTGCGACCACCTCCCAGCGGCGCCGTCGCGCTGTCTCTAGCGGAGGCTGCATAGAGGCTGGGTAAGAGGGTGTTGGTGGCCCTCGGTTCCCGGGTTTCATCGTCGGTGATATTGCAGCGCAGCCATGGCAGAACCGCAGCCCGCGACCGGCCTCACTGACGAGGTCGCCCTCAGTTGCTGTTCCGACCCGGATCCTAGCACCAAGGTGGGCACTGGGCCTCCTCGCGCGTCCGGGCCCGGGGGAGCGGATCCCGGGACTCCGCAAGGCATTTGAACCGCTTTCGGCCGGCCCTGCGCGGACGAGGCGTGTGCTGGGAAGAGGGATAATGGAGTCCAATCGCAGGGACCCTGAGATCGGCTAAGAATGGAGGGGATCCCTTACATCAGTTTGTTTCAAAAACCTGCGACCCTGCTTCATTAACTTGTTTATTTTGGGACGGCATTTAGAAGCCAAGCCAAACGAGGGTCAGGTTCCTTGTCCATGGGTGTGACTGTTCCCCAAGTCAGTCGCCATGGCTGATAGAGGAGCAGTTTCAAACTTGTAGTCATAGGTTCAAAGGTGTGTCTATGCTGGGACCTTGTGGCTGCGATCATTTTCTGTAGTCACTCCCAACTCCAGCTTCACTCTTGTTTTACAGTTGTGACCCAGTGAGAAAAATGACCTGTTGCAGATTTAGGCTTTCACTTACTTAACATACTATTCTGAGTCAGTGTAACTCACTCAGGTGTGGTGCCTCCTGCATTGCCAAGCTAGACACGTCATCTGCTTGGGAAAATTTTTTCCTGTGGTTATCAATGTCAGTAAATGTCTATGTGTTCATTTAATTGCATCACTTAAAAGTTTCTTGAAGAGTGAATATGGGGGGGCTGGGGTTATGGCTCAGTGGTAGAACACTTGCCTCGCACATGTGAGGCACTGGGTTTGCTCCTAACCACCACATAAATAAAGATATTGTGTCCATCTACAACTAAAAAAAAAAAAAAAAAAAAATTGAGAGGCTGGGATTGTGTCTCAGTGGTAAAGAGCTCACCTAGCACGGGAGGGACCCGGGTTGGATCCTCAGCACCACATAAAAATAAAGGCATTGTGTTGTGTCCATCTATACCTAAAAAATAAATGTTAAAAAAAAGAAAAGAAAAAAATTGAAAAAAAAGTTAGTAAAAGAAGAATGAATATGGGCATTACGCAGATCTCTAAGAGAGGCCCATAGATTGCCAATGACTTGGGTCCCTACTTGTCCTTTGCCTTCAGGGCAGTCACATACCTCTGATTACTAAAGCCTTTAACTAACTTTTGGTCCCCACGTAGGAAAAAAGTGTTAATCACTGCAAAATTAAGGGGGAAGGAAAAAAAGTGTGTGTGTGTGTACCCTCTCACACCCCTCTCACTTATGTATCACTTAATACCTAGTTATTTTATAATATAGATCGAGTTATTCCCAGATAACTGAGCATTTTATGTGCTGGGTTATTACAAATAAACACACGCCAACAAACAGATTTAAGGGATGGTTTAGTACTGGGCTATTTAAAACAAAAAAATATTCCAGTGGCTGCAAGTCTAGCTCAGTGGTAGAGAGCATTCTAAGCATGCATGAGGCCTTGTGTGCAATCCTTGGCATAAATAAATAAATTCTGGGGAGTCTTTATAAATATATTAAATATGCTTCCTTGCATCTTAAGTTACATTCCTTATTAGCTAAATTTCTCTTGATGATTTGGAGTAATCATTTTTTTTTTTTTGATCAGTAACTTTTGGCCTTTGAAGTACCATGGACATAAAATGGAATACATTATACTAATACTAAAGTACTATAAGAAAAAATGGAATACATAATATTTTTTAAATATTTTTTTTAGTCATAGACAGACACAATACCTTTATTTTATTTATTTGTTTTTATGTTGTGCTAAGGATTGAACCCAGTGCCTCACACATGCAAGACAAATGCTCTACCAACTGAGCCACTACCCCAGCCCTGGAATACATAATATTAATACTATTTGTATGTATTAAGTGTGTGAAGCCTTGGATTGGTGGCTTAAGTACATTACTTAATTTAGTCCTCATAACAGCCTTTATAGGAATGCATAATTATCTCCATTTTAAAAATATTTTTTAGTTGTAAACACATCTTTAATTTGTTTATTTATATGAGGTGCTGAGGATTGAACCCAGGGCCTCACACATGCCAGGCAAGTGCTATACCACTGAGCCACAATTCCAGCCCCTAATTATCTCCATTTTACAGATGAGGAGACTTAGAGAAGTGTTGAGTGGCTTGCCCAGGAAAGAGCCCACATTCCCAACCCCTACCTTATCTGCTTCTGGAATACTGACTCCAGAAATAATTTTGGAATATTCCATGAAGGAGGGGGGAAAAACCCTTAATAAATGCATTTTGGACAGACTAGGAGGATAGGCAAGGTGAGGTCTCCTCCCTTTACCAAACATACACCAACTCTAAAGTAAGATGGACCTGGGTGGGCATTCTAGGGGAAGGGAGCATTTTGGCAAGAATGTGGTAGGATGACAGATGCAATGAAGAGCATGTCCTAAAGAGTTAATTAAATATTTTTGGTTGAAATTCAGGTTATCCAGGCAACAGTGGAGAAGGCCAGCATGGTAGATTGGAGATAGAACATGAAGAGAACCTTGAATGTCACGCATAAGAGAGTTTGTGTAGGTAGGGAGAATGATCCAGGACTTTGTAGGGTAGGTTAGAAGGATCCAAGTCTGGATGTGATGAGGTCATTTAAGCTCTTCCAGAAGGTGAGGTAAGTGATGCAGGTCTGGTTTGGGAAGCAGAGAGCAGCAAGGGCAGAAAGTCAACTAGTTTACTGAACATTTGCGGCATCTTCATCTTGAGGGCACATCAAAGAATACACAGCTGCACCACATCTTGATGGTCTTATTTGGCTCAAGAGACCTAATTTCTCTTTGCAAATGGTGATCCCTGATGACCATTTTTTTATTATTTCCATCAGAGTGCTTTGATAGAATACACAATGTCTTCAATGTTGCAATTATGTCTTCAGTTGTACTACCAATGTCAACTTCACATCATTCTGTAGATATATCTCACACGTACATGGCTCCATATATATATATAATTATTATTATTATTTTTAATGTGTCTCATCTGATTGGTAGGGCATGGTATCCAAGGAAATGTTCACTGTTGGTGACACTTGAACTAAGTTTTGTTAATTAAGGAGGTAACCAGGTAGAGTTGGATGCAGAGTAATGAACAGGAAGAAGAAAGAGGGACAATGGCAGGATAGCACAATGACTGTTCTAGACTCAGTATATATAAAAACACAATGACATCAGTGAACTGAGGCAGAGAATGAAGTTTTAGGTAGTGGGAGTTGAAGTATACAAAATACTCACTTGGGAGATGCAAAGAAAAATTGAGGATTCTTAATATGTTTCCTTGTTTTCTCACCTATAAAAATTTCTACTTGGCAAATAGTGTGTATTATTATGTATTTATATTATACATATATGTTTATATCTTATATTTATTTATATACTGTATATTATATATTTTTTTGTTTTTAGGACCTTATGTGTGCTAAGCATATGCTCTGATGCTTATCCACACTCCAACCCAGTGTCATACTGGGATATTCATGTTGGTATATTAGACAAGTATGTAATTAAAATAAATACACATTTATTGGGGGTACACCCATTTTTTAAGTGATAAGGTATGAAATTGTAAATGCTTGAGATAAAAGATGAGGTTAAAGACGTATACAGTAACCATATGTGCTGCTTTTTCCCGAAGTGTTGAAAAACTACTGAAGGATTGATTTATTTGTGGATGGCGGGGTATTGGGTATTGAACACAGGGCTTTACACACTAGGCAAGTACCTATCACAGAGCTAGGTCCCTAGCCTGAAGGATTGTCTTTTTTTAACCCAGAAATGACAGAAATGGGTTTTTCTTGTAGAAGGATCACTCTGAATTGCATTTAAGTAAGCCTATAAGAAACAGTTGATTGTCCAGGTAGGAACTTGTAAGTACCTGAGCAAGGTAATGGTCATTAGGGAGCCCAGGAGGAGAAAGATTCCAAGAGAGATTAAGCAGACAGGTAAATAGAGTGCTTGGTTTGGGGAAGGAATGTTGAGGGAGGAATCAGGGAGAATTCAAGTGTCTGACTTGGGCTAACAAGGGGTAGTTGAGACGTTGACTCTTGGCAGTATAGGAAGAAGTGTTTGTTTGGGCTGTAATGAATTTGAAGTTCTAACCCAAGTGGAAATGATGAGTAGGTGCAGGATGTGTAAGTTCATAGCTGAAGATAGAGGTATGGGCTGGAGAATACAGATTTGGGGAATCAATAGCAATAGTCAGTAGTGGATACTCTGCGTGTCTGTTTTATAATAACAGCAGCGGCAAGACACATAGTAAGCAGAGTAGCTAAGTGTTATGCTAAGCACTTTCATGCATTATTCCCTTTACATTTCAGCTCAAACATAACAGCTAGAAACCGTAATGATCCTCATTCTAAAGATGTGGAAGCAGGTTCAAGGAAAGTATTGATTTACTCAAGGTTTCAGTTGTAAAGCCAGCATTTAACCATATTGCCTCTCAAAAATAATTCTTCTCATATTTATGTATTTTTTTCCTTTTCTTTGCAAGAGAAATGAAAGAAACCTCATGATACTAAAGAAAAGCCCAATAATATTGGATGCAGCTTGGTGAGAAGTATATTATCTCATAGCTCTGTAGGTTAGAAGTTTGACATGGGTCATACTCGCTTAAACTGAAGGTATTGACGGGGCTGTGTTCCTTATTAGAGGCTCAAAAGAATCTGCTTCCAAACTCAGATTGTTCCCCGGATTCAATTCCTTTTCAGTTGTAGGGTGAGGTCCCGAGTTCCTTGTGGGCTTTCAGTTGTTGGAGTAGGGAGGGAGGAGATCTGTCTTTAATTGCTTCTATCTGTACCCCTGCATCTCACAGCCAGCACCTGTAGGTCAGTGCCTCACCTTGGCATATCTCTGGCTTCCCCTGCTGCCCGCCTCTCTTCTGCTGCCTTTTCATATGTCTCTTCTGTCTTTTCATACGTCTTGCCTCTCTCCTCTGTTTTTAAGGTCTCATGTGATTACATGGAACCTATCTAGATAATCTAGGCCAATCTCCGTTTTAAAGCCAACTCACTAATAACCTTAATTCCATCTGCAATGCCCTTGACAGTTAATGTTTGATAGAATAATCAGAGACCTCTTTAGGATTTAGTCCTTGCCTGCAACTCCCTGGCCAAGTGCCAAGTCTAGCCGGGGAGGACAGCTTGCCCCTAGGAGGCCTGCCAAATAGACCCTTTGAACTCACCTCTGGTCTGGCCTGAAAAAGCACACAGCTTTTTCTAGAGTTGTCCTCCTCCAGCAAACATTGTAATTGACAGGGAAGCAGCAGTCACTCGCATTACTTGGAAGGGGAGAAGTTTTTGTACTGTTCTCAGTGCCTTGTTTTAATCTATACTTAGACAACCATAAATTCTGTTTTTGTCTCTTCATTGCAGCCACAGAATGACTCTGTAGGTGTTTTTTGTGGCTGGGTGAGGAGAGAACCAAGGCCTAGCTAGTGCCCAGACACTGGGAGCCATTTTTCTCTTTCTCAACTATACACTAAACATGAGGCCTCTAGGAGGCCAGCTCCTGACTGAGAAAAGCAACTGAATGCTCTGGAAACATGGAACCTCAGAGCCAGCTCACTTGTATGTGATTATATGCTATGAATAAAGAATTTAATTCTTATATCAATTTACGGTTGGTTTTAATAAGATATAGTAGTTTTCAAGCTAGTTTTGTCTTAAATGAGAATTTTTTTAGTTGTAGATGGACACAATATCTTTATTTTATTTATTTATTTATTTTTTATATGGTGCTGAGGATCGAACCCAGGACCTCACACATGCTGGGCAAGCACTCTAACACTGAGCCACAACCTCAACTGTAACACTTATATATATATTTTTTAATTTTGTAGTTGTAGGTGGACAGCATGCCTTTATGGTGCTAAGAATCTAACCCAATGTCACACACATGCTAGGCAAGCGTTCTGATACTGAACTAAAGCCCCAGCCCCTACATTTGTATTTTATGTAATGAGTTACAGGAGAGAGATGATGGTAACTGCAAAGAGAGTAGTGAGAATTTTCAGACCCGTTTTGTCACATCCATGGGTACAGCAGAATAAAACTATTGGGGAACACTGACAAGGTTGACACATGGGCTTGGAAGGTACCTATGGTAAAAAGAGACCTGAACTTAAAAATTGGGAGGCTGGAACAATTAATTTGATCATTTGGAATCAGCCTTGCATCTATAAAACTGGGACGAGTTTTTACAAAGACAAACCCCTAAGCCAAATGTTACTGTTAATGCTAATAATAATCTTATTTCCATCAGTTTATATGCACTATCATTTTATCAGTCAAGCCTTCTGTTTCCTGATGTGGAAATTATAGTTTCACAAAGGTGTTAGAGACAGTAGCTTTTTACCTTTTAGTTATTTTGGAGTATAGGGTCATGTGACTTTTTGCTAATTTATATAGTTACCTGTAAATGGTTCAGGGAACACATTTCTCATGCATTCACTCAACAAGTATTATAGCAATTGTATTCTTTATTTATAACATCAAATAAAGTCTTGGTTCAGGGGGCTGGGGATGTGGCTGAAGTGGTAGCGTGCTTGCCTGGCATGCGCATGGCACTGGGTTCGATCCTCAGCACCATATACAAATAAAGATGTTGTGTCTGCCAAAAACTAAAAAAATAAATATTAAAAATTCTCTCTCTCTCTCTCTCTCTCTCTCTCTCTCTCTCTCTCTTTAAAAAAAAAAGTCTTGGTTCAGCTTGTGGAAAGGTAGCCTAGAATAAAGGTTGTAAGTAGTTTCTTTGGGAGGTGGTCATAGAAAGCTCTGTGGTTTGGGGAAGGGTGGCCTACAGTAAGTAGTGTTTGCTTGTGATCACTGTGGGCACCTGGGATTCCATTCCTCTGAGGAACTGTATGGAGCATGCCTCAGAATTGTCCCACCAAGGAGCAAGAAAGCCACATCTTTGCTATACCCTTGGTTGAGGGTAATCCTGGAGATACAAACTTCTTGGCACTTCAAGGCTGCTACACTGGGACCTGCACAAGAAAGCACTGCTGGGCGGAGCCACAGGAGCTTGTGGGTGATAGGAACTGTTTCCAGGCAGTTTTCGTAGTAGGCTGAAGGGACAAAGGTGTTTTCTTTCTTTCTTTCTTTCTTTCTTTCATTGTATTACAATGGTGGACTGTCTGTATCTTGTTATAAAAAACACAATGTTGGTAATGCATAGTAAAAATTAAACGTTTTTAGTATATTCTGTTTTTCTTTAGGATTTTCTGTTGCAACAGACCATGCTGCGAATTAAGGATCCTAAGAAGTCATTGGATTTTTATACTAGAGTCCTTGGAATGACGTAAGACCATTTATTAGAACCTTATTGTTTAAATACATAGCTTTGCCAATATAGGTAATGCTTTCAGGCCCATTTAAAAATTGTAGTTTGTTTCAAAAGTAACAAAAGTTCTTTAGGTAAGGAGTCTGTAAGGAGGTCTGAATAAATGGGGTTTAGATTAACTTCCCTTTCTTTATTCCAGCCTGGCTTAGTGGCAACAAAAGGCACAAATACTTTCATTTTCTCCAAATTCTTTTCTCTTTGAGAGCTGCCTGCTAAATCCTTAATAATATTCACACCCTTTTTGATGTTCTGACCACTTTTAGCCAGCCTATTGTTAACTTCAGAAAACATATATATAAGGACTTTTTACTCAGAAAACGAATGGTTTTACTTAAAATTGGCCCTCTTCCAATTTTATAGACTACATTCTATTTTACTGAACAGGTAAAAGCCACTCCTCTTTTAATCCTTAAAGCATATTTACTTATTTACACCAACTCTCCAAAAAAGGTATTGTGTCCATCTACAACTAAAAAAAAAAATTATGAAAAGAATAAAATTAAATGATCTTTAATTTACTGCCTAGATGCTCTCCACCAACATTGAGAGAAAAATTTAAGTAATATAGTAGGTTTGTTTAGAAAATCCAACCAGTTTAGAAAAACATAAGATGAAAAATGATAAGTTTCCTTCCCCTGGTCCTACCTAAAGATAACTGGTCTTACAGTTTCTTTGATTTTGTCCGGCATGTGTTTATGACATATTTAAAGGGCATAATGAACACAAATTTATTGGACACTTGCTATTTGCCAGGCACTTCTCCCATTATTTCCTCTAGTCTTTACAGTAGGTCTTTGAGCAGCTCATATCCCCATTTTTGCAGGTGAAAAAAGCAAAGCTTAAAGATGGAAGTTGCTGTCCCAAATCCCACAGTTGGCACATGGCAGAGCTGGAAATTGAATCTATGTCCAGTTGACTCCAGTGTTGACCTTATTTTTATTTTTTTTTAATTTTTTTATTTTTTTTCAGTCCTTGATGGACCTTTATTTTATTTGTTTATTAATATGTGGTGCTGAGAATCGAACCCAGTGCTTCACACATGCTAGGCAGGTGCTCTACCACTGAGCCACAACCCCAGCCCCAGCGTGGACCTTATTTTTAAAAAGCCCCCAAATTAGATGCAACTTGACAATGACCTAAAGATATCCTCCTCTGGGGAAAATCAAGTTGCATCAGGTACATTTGTTTCAATTGCCAACTGATTGATGGGTAAGGCTTGTGCAATCGACTTTAGGAGGTGCAGAGGTAGTTTATCATGATTAGACCGTTTGAGGTGTCTGATACTTTATTAAAAGCATATTGGAGTAAATCTTACTTGTGATAAGTCTGTAATGGATCTGATTGGACCAAAGCATGTACCTAGCAGTGATAATCAAATGAAAGATTTGGAGCAAAACTCTAGCAACTTCCCTTTTGATGTGCTTCAACCATCTGTACTTGTTGATTATGAACCAGGTCATCTTTGAGCATTTAATCCTCAGTAATTGAAAGAAAATGGTATTACATACATTCTCATTCTATTCTGCTCCTTGCAAAATAATCCTACATTCTTTAAACTCACTTTATAAGCTGTAACTTCAGTTATCTTTTTTAAAACCTCAGAATTCACTCTTTCTCTCATATCAAGTGTCTCCATCCCCACTGACTCTTTCCTTTCATCCTACAAACATGCTTAAGCCTTCTAGAAGGACTGTTGCCCTGCTTTCTTGCCTCATAGAGAGACCATGCTTGCTGCTGTTTTACCTGCTCACCGCCCCTGTCTCTCCCAAGTCCAGTGAGATCTATACTGTTGAAAACTGCTCTCACAGGACCTTGCTGTATTCCTTGACCTTCTCTTAGTCTCACTTCTGTTTCACCCTTTTGCAGTATTTGCTACTGTTAGCTGCTTTATCTTATTGTTGATGTTCACATCTTCTGTGATATTAATTTGTCATTTTTCCTGCTCTCATACCACCTGTCCTCAATTTTATTTCCTAGAAATTCTGGCATAGTAAGAACTCACTAAATGTATATATTTAAATATTTATAGCACATATCTCAAAGAATAGAGTAATGCATTGTATCGTTCACTAAAAAGAAACAAAATTATCTCTTTCCATTTATAAACAAGTACTACAATTCCAATTAAATTTCATTAAATTTGAAGATTGATGAATTACAAAAATTTTCTTTTATTTTTGTATTTCCTTGATATTTACAGACCAAAGGGTGATGGTCCTTTTTTTGTTTGTTTTGTTTTTGTGGTGCTGGGGATTGAGCCCAGGGCCTTGCACATGTTAGGCAAGCACTCTACCACTGAGTTCCATCCCCAGCCCCAATTAGGTGTTTTTAAATAAGATTTTTTTTCCTCTTGCTTTTTCCGTTCAGATAGTTTTCCTATATACATAGCTCTTATTTATAGAACTTGAGTATTGGGTTATGTTGATTTTAGTATGAATCAACCTTTCCTTCATGAATTAGTCTTGTTTTATTTAATTTCAGGCTAATTCAAAAATTAGATTTTCCTACTATGAATTTTTCACTCTATTTCTTGGCTTATGAGGATAAAAATGACTTCCCTAAAGATAAAAATGAAAAAATGGCATGGGTATTCTCCAGAAAAGCTACTCTTGAACTGACACAGTGAGTATATTTTTATCTTTTTATGTATTCTAGATTTTAAGTTTTTTTCTTTTTTCTTTTTTTTTTTTGCTTATTTATCAGTTTAATTCAATTTGTAACAACATGTTTGAGTGTTTTTATATGGATCTTCTGGTCTGGTCTTTGTTTTATGGTATAAATAGGATAAATGTCTTTCAGAGAATTTAAGACCCTGAAATAGTAAGATATTTGCCAAACTATAATTAACTAATGTTTAGAGACTACAACTAAAATCATCCAACATTCAAAATTTTGTTCTTTTGTAGTTTTGCTATATTTTTGATCCTGAAATATTATATAATATGTTCCCTTAAAAAGTCATCAAACCATTTTTGTAACAATTAACATTAAAATTTTAAGATAGTTTGCCAGGCCCTGTGGCACATGCCTGTAATTCCCACAATGAAGGAGGCTGAGGCAGGAGGATTGCAGGTTCAAGCACAGCCTCAGCAACCTAGTGAGGCCCTAAGCAACATAGCAAGACTTTGTCTCAACATAAAAAATAAAACGGGCTGGAAGGTATTTTTATAATTTTAACACTTAAAAAATGTAGGAAGAAGGGCTGGGGATATAGCTCAGTTGGTAGAGTGCTTGCCTTGCATGCACAAGGCCCTGGATTCAATCCCCAGCCCCATACACATACACACATTAAAAAAAAAAAAAAGAAAAAAACACTAGAAAGAAAGAGGTATTCCCCCCTTTTTCCTTATTATTTTTTTAACTTTGTTTTTATGTACTCTTTAACAGAAGAAAAAAAAAGAGTGTTTGTTTCAAGATGTGTGATTTAATGTCTATCTGATTTAAAACAAAGTTTTTCTATCAGACAGGCCTAGATATGGGTCTTAAGTACTAACACTAATTCTATGACCCTGAAAAATTCCCTAAAGTGGCAGTCTCATTCATAAAATAGAACTATTCAAGTCTGGGCCATGGAGCTGTTTTGAGGGTTAAATGAAATATAAAGTACTGAGGATAATAAATAATAGTTGCTGTTATTATTGTTATTGTTCGTATTCAGATGCCTGATTTTACAATCTTCTTAATCTAATTAAAATCATAAAATCATACTTTAATGATTACTCTCTGCAGTTGAAAATGTGATATTTGTAGTAGCAGGGGATAGGCCAAGTATGTAGAGTAGCATATACACATGGCAAGAGTTTAAAGACAGGATTTCTTCTCAGAATATCAGTTCTATAACCTGGTGCAGTGGTGCACGCATGTAATCCCCTTGGGAAGCTGAGGCAGGAGGATTGTAAGTTCAAGACCAGCCTCAGCAACTTAGTGAGGCCCTAAGCAACTTAGTAAGACCTGTCTCAAAATAAAAAATAAAAAGGGCTGGGGATGTGGTCAAGCACCCCTGGGTTCAATCCCCCATACAAAAAAAAATATATATATATATATATATATATATATATTTTTTTTTTTTCTATAGAACAGAACTGTAAGTTATATTTTCCCTTCTTTTGTAGCAATTGGGGTACTGAAAATGATGAGACTCAGAGTTACCACAATGGCAATTCAGACCCTCGGGGATTTGGTATGTTTGTCTGTTTATATGTAACGTGGATTTGTTGATTTTACATGAGATCCATACTTAAAATTATAGTAAACCTAAAACATCACGGCCTAATTAACAAATAAAATCAATTTATTAGAGGTATGTTTTATTTCCACAAATCTTATTAGGAATTATATAATTTCACAGTAAATATACTCACAACAGTTTTACTTTTAAGTCTCCATATTTTATTTTCAGTTGACTTTTTAATTAAAAAAAAACTATGGTTATTAGAATCTCAATTTCTGTTAGTGTGCACTTCTGTCTTGATTTAAAATTTGTCAATTCAAGATGACAGGATAACAGACTTCAGTTGGCTACTGTATAGTTAATGCCAACAACCTACCTACTAAGCATGATTCTTTTTTGTATAGATTATTCTTAACAGAACTATATGTGAGGTAGTATTGGTTTATTTTAAGTAATGTATCATTTATAGTAACTAATTATTCCATTATACCCAGCTAGTCAGTCTATATTTGTTCTTTATGAGACTCAGTTTGCTTTCAAATGTTATGTTTTTGAAATACACAAGTTTCAGAAGCCACCAAGGCACTTGGAAACCCTGGTATAATTATTTCTTCCTTCTCTCTGTATTTTTCTTTTTTCTTTTTTTGGTGTGTGTGTGGCGGGGTGTCATCTAAGGTCACATTGGAATTGCTGTTCCTGATGTATATGGAGCTTGTAAAAGATTTGAAGAACTGGGAGTTAAATTTGTGAAGAAACCTGATGATGGTGAGTCTAGTACTTACTGATTTTAATGCCTTTCTTTAATTAAATAATATATATAAGCATCTACAGAGGGCACAGTTCCAGTAAAATCCTTTTGGCTACAGGTAATAGAGGTTGACATCAGTCAACTTAAGGCAAGACGGAAAATTATTAGAATACCTTGTTATCTTAGGGAAATGGAAGACAGGGTGGCTTCACAAGGGACTAGACACAGGATCTGGAGAGCCATCAAAAACCTAGGCTCTTTTTCCCACCCTATAACCCTATCGCATTCTCTCTTTGGCCACCAACTTTCACTCTCTCAGGGTTTAACTGGTCGTCCAAAAATAAGTTTAAGCTGGGGGCAGTGGTACACACCTGTAATCCCAGCGGCGCAGGAGGCTGAGGCAAGAGGAGAATCGCCAGTTCAAAGTCATCCCCAGCAACTTAGTGAGGCCCTAAGCAAGGCAATGAGACCCTGTCTATAAATAAAATACAAAATAGGGCTGGGGATGTGGTTCAGTGGTTAAGTGCCCCTAGGTTCAATCCCCAGTACCGCCCCCCCCAAAAAACCAAAAATGAGTTTGTTTTATTTGATATTAACATAACAATACCAGGTCTCTTTAGTTAATAATTGTCTAGTATTTCTTTTTTAGTACTTTACAATCTTTGTATGTACTTATATTTTAGGTATGTCTCTTGAAATAGTATATATTTGGATTTTGTTTGATTTGCATGTATTATGATTATTTTACTTGGGATCATTTCTGCCATCCAAATTTATTATTTTAAGTTAAAATGTTCATTATTTTATTTTAACCTTTTTTTAAATTAAAGTATTTAACATACATATCTCTTCCCCAATAAGAAAATAACTTATTCCCCTCAACCCCCATCATGTCACCATTACATAGACTGGGATATTATTGATTCATATTTTCTTTTTCTTTGGTTGTGGTATTTTTAAAAATAGCATTAAATACATTAAGGTATTTTGAAAATCTTTTCTGCATATATCTTTTGTATTGAATTTCTCTGTCCATATATATATATATGCATATATATTATATCTATATCTATATCTATATCCCATATATATATACTTTAGTTATAGATGGACACAATACCTTTATTTTATTTATTTATTTTTATGTGGTGCTGAGGATCAAACCCATATGTTAGGCAAGCACAGTACTACTGAGCTACAGCCTCAGCCCCTTTTGTCCCTTTTTATGAGTACCTCAACCAAAACTATTTTCCAAAGGTATTTGAGGCAAAACTTTTGAGACTTTGTATGCCCAAGAATCATATTTTTATATGAATGACAGTTTTGTTGAAAATCCTAGGTTTGTTTTCTTTCAATCTTGAAATACTACTCCATTGCTGGTTTGCATAGTTTTACAGTTCAAAAATATACTGTCAATCTGTTTGGGTTCCTTTATACAGTGTATTCTGTGTTATTCTGGAAGTTTTTATATTCTTCATTACTGTGCCTTCTTTCTAGAGATATTTTCTCAAACTGATATACCAGCTAACTAATTATTCCCCAAATGTATCTGTTCTGCTATTTAATTCAACTGTTGTGTTTTTAATCTATTATTTTTTTGGTCCCTTAGTTTTGCTTGGTTCCTTTAATATTTTCTTGTTCTTGTTTCATGTTGGTGATATTATTTCATATTGTCCATCAATTGTACATGTTTTAATAATTTTTGGTCCATATTGTCCTAATATTTCATCTTGTTGGGAGACAAGGTTTTGCTGAGTTGTTGAGGGCCTTACTAAATTGCTGAGACTGGCTTTGAACTTGCAATCTTCCTGCCTTATCCTCCTGAGCTGCTGGGATAATAGGCATGTGCCACCATGCCCAGCTATAATTTTATATAAAAATACACACACACACACATTCAATTGTTATGTTCTTTAAATTCTTGTTATTTTGACCTCTAAACTTACAAACACACACACACACACACACCTGAAGTTGTTTGCTATTTCAGTCCGTCGTATAGCGTGAATAGAAGAAGTCCTGTCCTTAACAACCAGAATGATGTTAAGAAAATGGGCAGGGTAAGCCAGGGCTGAAATTCCTTGGAACCTGGAAATGAGTCAAACTCTTTACACTCCCCACAACAACTCTTTCCAACTTTGTCCCTAAGGGAAAAGCAGTATTAATAGGAAACACTTCTGAGATTGTCATTCCCTAGCCCTGGGCATGTGGAAGTGGGTAGGGAGATGAGGTAGTCCCTTTCTCACGTCCTCATAAGCATAAGTTTTCTGTGCCATCCTTATTTAATTCTGAGGACATCTGTTAACCAATGCTTTGAGCCCCCAAGTGTAAGGGCAGGTGCCAATGCCCCCGGTGCTGAGGGGAGCAAAAGCAAAACTCCTGCTTATTCTCCCACAATTGTAATGTACTTCCTTCTGGTCTGACCCACAGAGACTAGGTTAAAATAGCCACTCTACCCCGCTTCCACCTGTTCTTCTCATCCACCCCCCTGAGATCTTCACTTTTCCCCCCAATGTTTTCCATTTGTATCCTTTTGGGTTAGCCTTGGAGAAAGCATCCAGGGAAAGGAGTCAAATCAATTCAGCATCTTGGTCCCAAAATAAATTTCTCAGGTTACATTTTTACATGTAAGCAAACAACTCTGACCTGTTAGCCTTTCCATCCCAGTTACGAATTTCTGGGAGAAAGAATCTGATTGTCAGATTTATGTGACTCAAGTCTGTAGATATTTTGTAGGTAGGACACACTATCTGTTCTCTTAAGCACCTTCCTATTTTCTTCTTTAAAATAATATGGGGCTGGTGCATTTCTGTAATCCCAGCTGCTTAGCAGGCTGAGACAGGAGGATCGTGAGTTCAAAGTCAGCCTCAGCAGCTAAGCAAGGCCTTAAGTACCTCAGCAAGACCCTGTCTCTAAATAAAATACAAAAAAAAAGTGCTATAGATGTGGTTCAGTGGTAAACACCCCTGGGTTCACTCCTGGGTACATAAAAACAAAAATAAATGGCACTTGCACAATGGTGCATACCGGTAATCCCAGCGTATTGGGAGGCTGAAGCAGGAGGATCACAATTTCAAAGCCAGCCTCAGCAATTTAGCAAGGACCTGAGCAACTTAGCAAGACCTTATCTCAAAACAACAACAACAACAAACAGGCTGGGGATGTGGCTCAGTAGTTAAGCACCTCTTGGTTCAATCCCTGGTACCCCAAAATAATACTAACATTATTATTATTTGTGACTGCTGAATTGGTGTTATGAACTGTATCATGAAGATGAGATAAACACTTGATACCTAACAGATGTTTCAGTCCCATGGTTTATTTTAGGAGAGCTTGTTTTCAGCTGTGTGTAGAAAATAACATTTTAGTTATTATGAAAAACATAAATTTGGGCAAAACTGACAAGATAGAATTTTGTTTTTCTATGCTATTGGGGATTAAACACAGGAGTGCTCTACAACTGAGCTACATTTATAGCCCTTTTAATTTTTTATTTTGAGGCAGGGTCTCACTAAGTTGCCCAGGCTAGCCTCAAACTTGTGATCCTCCTGCCTCAGCCTCCTGAGTTGCTGGGATTACAGGTGGTCCAGCACAATATAGAATTTCTTTTAAAAAATAAATAATAGTTCACAAATTTACATATCAATCCTGTGCAGGGGCTATGCTAATCTCTATCATTCTAATTTTTAGTATATGTACTGCCAAAGTGAGCACACAATATAGAATTTTTTTTTTTTTTTTTTTTTTTT
>NW_025999982.1:6646369-6656821 GCF_001458135.2 Marmota marmota marmota | reverse complement strand
TTTTTTATTTTTTTTTTTTTTTTTTTTGTGCTGGGGATTGAACCCAGGGCCTTGTACATGTGAGGCAGGCACTCTACCAACTGAGCTGTATCCTCAGCCCCACAATACAGAATTTTTTAAAAGTATAAAACTACAGGGGCTGGGGCTGTAGCTCGGTGGTAGAATGCTTGCCTTGCAGGTGTGAGGCCCTGGGTTCGATTCTCAGCACCACATAAAAATAAATAAACAAATAAAGATATTGTGTCCATCTACAACTTAAAAAAAAAATTAAAACTCCAAATGTGGTTGTGGTTGTGGTTCAGTGGTAGATTACTTGCCTAGCATGTGTGAGGCACTGGGTTCGATTCTCAGCACCATATATAAATAAATAAAAACAAAGGTCCATTGACAACTAAAAAAATTGTTTTTAAAACCTACAGACAAAATAGTGTATTTTAAAATGTAAATTAAAATTTGAATTAATAAAACTATTTAAAAAAATTTTTTTTTAGTTGTCAGTGTACCTTTATTTTATTTATATGTGGTGCTGAGAATCTAACCCAGTGC
Source organism: Marmota marmota marmota (assembly GCF_001458135.2). Lineage (NCBI taxonomy): Eukaryota > Metazoa > Chordata > Mammalia > Rodentia > Sciuridae > Marmota > Marmota marmota. The sequence goes on along the minus strand of NW_025999982.1, from coordinate 6,656,275 downwards.
CTCACACATGCTAGGCAAGCTCTCTACCACTGAACCACAACCCCAGTGTGATAAAACTATTTTTAATTTACAAGGCTTTTGTTTGTTTGATTGTTTTTTTGAGTTTTTCCAGTAATGAAAAATTTTAATTTACAGGTAAAATGAAAGGTCTGGCATTTATTCAAGATCCTGATGGTTACTGGATTGAAATTTTGAATCCAAACAAAATAGCAGCAACTATTAGTTCATGAGAATGCTCCTTTTACGATGTCAGTGAAGATGGTGATAAGGAAGGAAACAATATGACTCAAGATATCAGATACCAGAAGCATCTAGAACTGATGGATCATTGTTCCAGTTCAAATTATTCTTTAGTCTATTTCGATTTCCTTTTTCAGCTGTTTTTTCCACCTAAATGATCATTCTAGTTTTAAAGTAGTGCTTTATCTTATGACCTTGAATGTAGTTCTATAACTTTACTTTTTAGGCAATAATTATAACAATTCCCTTTAGAGGCTGCATTTGCTGCCTTCTGTCTCCTAAATATTACTTTTCTTCAGGTCTGCCTTTGAATCATCATCTTTTGAAAATGAAACATTTATCATTTTTTTGTGGTGGTTATCTTCTGGGGTTTCAATTCCTCAGAAATAACTTTTCACAATGGAAAGTAAAGAACACTGAACAAAAATGAATCTTCATGTGTACTTCAAACAGTATAAAGTGTTTATTTTACAAAAGAGAAGTTACTCTTGAGAGCAATTCAGAATCATGCTGACAGGGATACTGATAGAAAAACTAATTTCAAGGACTAACCTCATTTATTTGGGATTGGGGAGGAGGGAGGGAATAATATTTACTAGGTACCCATGCCTCAGACTAAGCTGTAATATACTGTACATCACTTAATACTCTAGTATTAAGGCTAGACATGTTGTTTTAGTTAACATTCTTGCTGCTATGACTAAAAGACATGACAACAATTTTAGAGGAGGAAAAGTTTTATTTGGTTCTCATGGTTTCAGAGGTCTCAGTCCATAGATGACCAACTTCATTGCCCTGGGCCCAACGTGAGATAGAACATCATGACCAAAAGGTGTGGAAGATGAAAGCAGCTCAGGCCCGCAATCAGGAAGCAGAGAGAGCTCTGCTCACCAGCAACAAAAGACAAACCCCAAAGGAACATCTCCTCCCTCTTCCAGACACATCTTACCTGCCTACAGTTACCACCCACTTAATCTATATCAATGAATTATTAATACGCTGATTAGGTTAAGGCTCTACAGTCATTTCACCTCTAAACTTTCTTGCATTGTCTCACACATGAGCTTTTGGGGGACACCTCATATCTAAACTATAACACATGTAAAATATAATGAATTGAAGGCAATATGAATAGGCTCAAGTACTCAAGATCTCATTATTATTTTTACTATTTAGATTATGCCTCAAAATTCCTCACCATGCCTCCTGCACTAGTATCTTAGTGTAAAACCTTCAGTGAGTTTGCACACTGTGCTCTTAACTCTTGGGCCTGAGTACCGCAATGAGGGTGGAAGCTTAGAAGTCTATAAGACAGGCTACCCTACACACAATTACTCCTGCACCGGTGATACCCAACTCACAAGGAGTCTTCCCTACCCCATGGTCTTCTAGTAATCACATTATACTCACTGGTAGCATAACTTAGTTACTCAGAAATCAGCTCTGCAGTCTTCCCTCCTATGATTGATGGTTTGCTAGATTTCAAAAAATCATGGTGATTTTGAAAATGTCTTATGGCCCGAGAATTAAAAACATCCAGTTTGTGGTTTAGGTTTTTCTGTAGACTGTAGTGGAAGACCTTTGGATAGGCCATGCCAATTATTCTTGTACTGCTAGAAACACTTTACATTTCCGTTTTAGATGAAATGTAATTTGTTTGAGCAATTTAAACAAATAACTGAAATAAAATTTTAGATAAGACCATTTAATTTGTAAACTTCTTTCAATCAAGTTCTTTCTTCCAAAAGGCTGTCCTTAGTACTGAAAGGATTTGAAATGGCTTGCAAGGTCATTCTGAACTGGGAGTAGTCACAATTGTATACAGCCTGTTAACCAGGTAGTTTGTATAGGCAAAGAAGGTGGGAATTACAAGAATAAGATCATAAAAAAAAAGAAGGGTGGGAAGAGGAAAGGATAAGGAATAAAGGATTGTGGCAGGAAAGTACACAGAGAAGAAAAATCAGATATCAAATTGTGAGTCATAGAAACTTAAGAAAACCAGTTTCAGTGTTGAATGCTACAATTGTCAAATGGAAGCCCTCTTAGATCCATAAATTCAATAACTTCAAACCTTATTTCCAGGAAAAGAAGATTTCTCTACTTGCTAAATAAATCTTGCCAAAGACAGTTCTTGTTTATTTCTTAATTTCATTCCTATATGCATTGAAAAAAAATATTGTATAAGCAGGCCTTCCTAGGGATTAGAACAATTCACCTCCAAATTAACTTGCCTGACAAGTGGTGACAGGAAAAAGCAAACCAGAGGACAAGAAGTTTTCTTCTATGATTAGACAGTGGTACTGTGGCTTAAGGTCAGTGTGGAGTCATGGCCCATGAGCCCTACAGGGCTGAGACTGGGACTCCATTATTATACAGGTGGTTTGAATATCGAGCTGATGGTTGAACAGTAATCATTTGTGGTCTCCCCACACAGTATTTTGACTAGGATTTGCTTAACACTGTGTTTTAGGTCATGCTGCTATCACAAAAATACCATGGACTAGAAGGCTTAAACAACAAACATTTATTTCTCACAGTTTAGGAGGCTGAGAGGTCCATGATAAAGCACCAGCAAGCAGACCCAGGGCTAGGTGAGGATCCCTTTCCTGGCTTGTAGATAGGCAACTTCTTGCTGTGTCTTCACACTGCCAAGAGAAATCTCTTATGACTTTTTTTTTTTTTTTAATTTACCATTTTAATGATTTTTTTTTTTTTTTAAAGAAAGAGTGAGTGAGAGAGAGAGAGAGAGAGAAATTTTTAGTTTTCCGGCGGACACATCTTTGTATGTGGTGCGGAGGATCGAACCCGGGCCGCACGCATGCCAGGCGAGCGCGCCACCGCTTGAGCCACATCCCCCTCTTAATGACTTTTAAAAGAACACTATTCCTGGGCTGGGGTTGTGGCTAGCCTAGACTGCGAGGGCCTGGGTTCGATCCTCAGCACCACATAAAAATAAATAAATAAAATAAAGGTATCGTGTCAACTGCAACCAAAAAATATTTAAAAACAAGAACACTATTCCCTTTGGCTTGGGATGTGGAGGCAAGGGGATTATGAGTTCAAAGCCAGTCTCAGCAACCAGCGAGGCGCTAAGCAACTCAGATCATGTCTCTAAAATAAAATGCAAAATAGGGCTGGGAATGTGGCTCAGTGGTTGAGTGCCCCTGAGTTCAATCCCCAGTAACAAAACACCATTCAGGAAGGCTCTGCCCTCATAGCCTAATTACCTCCCCAAAGCCCCAAAGAATTTTGGGGGAAGTTATGGATGAGGTGATGCTTGTTAAGTTTCTCCAACACATCCATCTCCTTTCTGTACTCTTTGAAAGGAAGCCCACACGTATGGGGGAATTGTACTTCAACTCCTTGAGAAGAAGAAATAGGGTTGTGTTGTTTTCTATATTCAATGGGACTTCCCAAGACTGTGCAGGCCATTGCTGGATGTCCAAAATCCCTGCTCACAATTCACCAGAAACCAGTAGTGAAATCAACTGAAAATGTCCAAGTTTCCATAATAACCCCTAGGGGTCAGTACTGCCCTATTGAGAACCACTGATAGAAGATTTCCAATTCTGGTTCTCTCTCTCTCTCTCTCTCTCTCTCTCTCTCTAAGGTGGACACAACACTTTATTTTTACCTTTTATATTTTAACCCTTTATTTTTTTGTGGTGCTGAAGATCAAACCCAGTGCCTCATGCATGCTAGGTGAGCGCTTTACCTCTGAGCCACAATCCCAGCCCCCAATTCTGGTTTCTTTAAAGTGGAGCATAAATTTAAAGCATTTACAAAGGATTCTGAGTGCCGAATCCATACTGTTATGCTTTCCTCCTGATTTACATATGATTTTCACATCTAACTCAGCAGCAATTTATATGAGCCATTTGTCTTGGAGAGTTCTGTAAAATGTTCAACTTTCTTTTCATATGAACTTGTTTGAGGACCAGGAGTGTAGCTCAGTAGTAGAGTGCTTACTTAGCATAGGTGGGGCCCTGGATTTGATCCCCAGCCCTGCAAAGCGGGGGGGAACCCTTAAGTTCATTTTTAATGTTTTATATAACATTAAATTATATACTTAAATTTTTTTTAGTTGTAATTGGACACAATACCTTTATTTAATTTATTTATTCATATGTGGTGCTGAGGATCGAACCCAGGGCCTCTCACATGCTAGGTGAGTGCTCTACTGCTGAGCCCCAATCGCAGCCCCTAAATTATATACTTCTATAATGACAAAGATAACTGGATTGAATATGTTTGTATGGACACAGTTGACAACTCATCCACAAATCAGAGATGGAGCTATCCAGAGAGGACAACCAGTTACATTAACTCAGCCTTTCAATTCTCAGTTCTTTACTGAAGAAATGGTGAAGCAGATTAGTAATTGGATAAGTGGAAATTAATTGATAGAATTTATACTATAAATGCACAGGTTTGAGTCCCACAATATTATAGAAGGTTTTTTTTTTTTTTTATGCCAATACCCAGGTCTGCTGTAGAGGTAATGGAATAGGCACTTTCATAGACTTCAAACTGTTTACACATTTCATTTTGCAGTAGGTTTCAAGAGTTTAAAGACTAAAATGTCCAGATCCTTTTACTGGGTAATATTGTGATATTCTGGGAATTCTGTTTCCTAGAAAATAGTCAGATTTCAATGTCTAAAATATATACAATGTGTTGCTTGTGTTATTTTCTAGCAACAAAAAATTAGAAATAAAAGCCCCAAATGGAGAAATAGTTAACATTCATAGTACGCATAATAATAGAATATCATCTATTCTAACATGACTTAAGCACTTTGTGCTTGATTTAAACACTATTTAAAACTCTATTTAAACACTTGTGCCTTCAAAGAACACTTAAAAACATAGCAAACTGCACCTGAGACAGTAAATGAAAAAAAGCAGGATGTACACATTGTACCCTTAATCTCAGCGGCTCAGGAGGCTGAGGCAGGAGAATGGCGAGCTCAAAGCTAGCCTCAGCAATTTAGCGAGACCCTAAGCAACTTAGTGAGACCCTATAAGTAAAATATTTTTTAAAAAGGGCTGGGGGTGTATCTCAGTGATTAAGCATCCCTGGCTTCAATCCCTAGTACCAAAAAAAAAAAATACTTGGAGGGAAAATACCAAGTTGTTGTGGTTAACCCTGGCTGCTGAGATTACCAAAGATTTTATTTCTTTCCTGGTATTTTTCTGTATTTTCCAAATTCTTTAAAATGGTCAAGTATCATTTTTATAATCTGAAAAATTGATAAGAAATATTGTTTAATATGCTAACATTTATATTATTTACCTTTTAATTTAAATTATATATGTTAACAAATATGCGTTTTGTCTGCCACTCACATGTCTGTTCAGGATGATAATATTAAAAATTGGAAGATACATTTATATTAAGGTATTCAAAAACTCTTACAAGACTTACAATTCTCATGACCAAGTTCAATTGACATTCAAAATTTGTTTAATGATTTAAACATAATGTTTAAGTATTACAAAAGTTGAATGAAACATGTAAAACCCATAAAGTTGGCATTATATGTATATAATATTTATTTTTTAACTGTAGTTGGACACAATACCTTTATTTCACTTATATTTATTTTTACGTGGTGCTGAGGATCAAACCCCCTTGCATGCAAGGCGAATGCTCTACCGCTGAGCCACAACTCCAGCCCCAGCATTATATTTTTTCCACATTTCCAGCTCTTAGTTGACTGATTCTGAAGAAACTTTCTTTTGTTACAATTTGGTAGCCACCACCCTACCAAACTATATTTTATTTAAGAAAATGTAGCTAACATATATCAAAAACCTACATAACATAGTCATCTTACCAGTATTTTAGACAGCCTCCCTACTTCAAGGTAGCTGCTGTACCAGTAGCATCAGCATCACCTTGGAGCTGATTGAAAATTAAGAATTTCAGTCTTCACCTCTACCTTACTGAATCAGAAATCTGTATTTTTCATAGAATCTCCAGGTGATAGATATGGACAATAAAGTTTGAGAAGCACTATTTTACAGACTCCTATCACCGGCATCAGCAAAAATGTTTACCTCCAAAAATACAAATTCGTTTCTCCCAGTATTACATAGTGAAACATATTATTTGTAGCAATGAATTACAGGTGGTGTGTCTAATCCACAAACACAAGAGTGTAAGAAGCAGGAATTTTCTTTATTCTAATCATACATAAAGCTCCCTATTTTTTGAGGGTTAAAAACCAAGTTTCAGTAAATACAGGATCTCTCCTGCTACTTTCCTCTGGGGGAAAATCTTAAATTCTTGAAGGTGGAGGAAGGTAAGCATGTAGTCTTCCTAGGTGAACCATCCCACTGGCATTTGCTAAAATGACAGTCAGGGGCTCCATGAAAGACAGGACCTCCTTTAGGAGTGAGGGGTAAAACCTTTCAGGGGAAGTAATACAGCCAAGCTAGCTCTCAGTTTTACAGGGTTAACAGCTGTACCAGAGAATTAGGAGTTAGGGGTGCACCAGTCTCCAAGTTCATGGGAATGATAATGCCAGGAGATGGAAGGCTGGGAGGTTATGTGGTCAGCAGAAATGCCAGGTCTGAATAAAATAATATTAAAAACCTCAGATGAGAAGGTCAATTCAGGTAGTGAGGGGCAAACCCATGTGTAGACTCTCACCAAAGTAACCCAATAACCTTCACCCTATTAGCATAGTAAAATGCACAACCCTAGGTGGAGATTTAAGATGGTAAGGAGACAGACAACACATGAAGAAGCACGATGAAGAGGTGCGCAGGCGCCACTCAAGTCCCACCTCTACATGTGATGGCATCAAGAGACTAAGTTCCTGCCTACCAGTAGATATGACAGAAAAGCCACTTCCCTTTGCTATTTGCTTGTTTTCTGATTTCTGTCCCCCATATGTGGTTTCCCTCCTGGCTTGATACCATCGTTAACTATTATTACTGACTCCTTATTGCTGGCACCTCCCTTCTGCTTCATTATTTCCATGCCATGTTGGCCTTTAAAGAGATCTTTGTGGCTAAGACTTCTCCACAACCCTTTGCTATTCCATAGGAAATTAATTCTATGAGATTTATATAAGGTCCTATCTCACAGATATTTCTTTAGCCATTGCTTCTTAGGGGTCTTGCTGACTCCAGGAGGTATACCTGGGAGGCCAAATACAAGCCCCCTCTCCTTCTAGATCCCCAGATACCTTTATCTAAGGATTTTGTGGTTTATCTTAATCACTAAGTGAGCGAAAGGTGAGGCCTCTTCACAGGGACTCACTGAAGAGCCCTCTGTCCTGACTCCCCTTCCCACAAGCCAAAGAATATCAAGGTTCAGAGTTTTGAAAGTCAAGAGCCTTTTTTCTATTATACCATCCCTGGGCCCAGGGTCTAGCTGCCTGATGGGGATGGGGCCATGGGTTACAAAGAAATGCAGGGAGGTAAATTAATATTTTTAAATACCATGTCACATGAGTTATAGGATATAAGGATTTAACACACAGTCATGTTAAATGTCCTTTTAGAACAAGAAGGCTAAAAATATGAGATAGATCCTTTATCAAGAAAAATTAGAATTTTTGGAGGCAAACTGCACAAAACAGCTAGAAAACAAGAAGCAGAATACCTACAGGAGTAAAGTAGGTTTAATAGCACCCTTTTGACAGGGCTCATTGGTGCATACCTGTAATCCCAGCAGCTGGGGAGGCTGAGACAGGAGGATCATGAATTCAAAGTCATCCTCAGCAACAGCGTGTTACTAAGCAACTCAGTGAGACCCTGTCTCTAAATAAAATACAAAATAGGGCTGGGGATGTTGCTCAATGGTTGAGTGCCCCTGAGTTCAATCCCTGGTATTGGACCACCCCACTAAAAAAGTAAAGCACCCTATTTGGGAGCTATTAGTGGTAAGTCAAAGCATTTGATGCAATAATTTGAAGCATTCACCTCTAAATCTGTGGTTCTCAAAACAGAATATGCATCAGAATCACCTGGAGACACTTGTCAAAACAAGTGTCTGGGCCCTACTCTGATTCAATATGTCTGGGGTAGGTTCTATGGTGAGCATTTCTAACAAGTTCCCTGGTGATGCTATTGCTACCACTGGACCACACTTTGAGAACCACTGTACGAAGTATCAGTGTTCTTCTTGGTTTTGTGTATAAACAGAGCCTGGAGCTGTTGCAACAGGAAGTACCAAAGTCCCAAGTGGGTAACTGGGAGCAGTGTATGGTTACCCTAGCAAGAGAATGTCGTCCCTCCAGGGAAGACCTGGAGGAGATCATTACTGATTCGCTTTGCTGTGGTGTCATTCTTCCTGGAAACCCAATCTCAGTGGATTCTGGGTGTGAAAAACAAGTTCAGGTGTGGAAATTGGGCAGAGACTTGTGGTTTTTTTAAAAATTATTGGATCAATGGTACTCAGCTTTTTCACTATCCAACTTTGATTTCTTTTGATAGCATAGATTGAGCATTACGCTTGTTGGCTGCTCATCTACTGACCTTGGGGAGTGCAGGTTTTATTAATCTCCTCTACAGTTCTCTCCAGATGAGCCTCTCCCCTCACTGACTGACACCCCAACCTTACACCCACCTTGTTTCTGAAGGTTAAGGGCATGGCCTCTATTGTGTTGGGCCCTTTCATCCCCGTTACTATCAGGCAGTTTAGTTCTATAACAGCATCTCCTAATGTCAGCTCTAGAGAATACAGAGCTAATGTGGAGATTTCGATGTTCTTATCATTGGCACTCTTTATTGTTTGGGTTGAGTGTCTTAGAGGCCTTCCTGTGGGATGTAGTCAGTTGGTGGGTTTTCTGTAAGATCAGGCAAGGCGGGCAGAGACCAAAGGAGGCAGATTTAAAAAGGCCGCCCAACGAGGCTTTATTGAGATATCACTCCCGGGTGGAACTAGATCAGACCCACAGAGTGGACAGGAGAAGGTTCTGAGGAGAAACCGCGTAGGAGCTCGACGGAGCTTAGAGTCCCTTGTCCCTTTGGAGTTGGTCAGGGGTGCTGGCTGAACTCCAGGATTGGCCAGGGAGTCCTGCTGATTGACAGGTGTTAGTCAGGAGATCCTGCTGATTGACAGGCTTTTCCTTGGCGCCTGATTGATATTTCTTTCCCTCCCTGGCTGCTTTGTTCTAAGTTGCCACCACTGACCTGACATTCTGATCATACATAAGCTGTATATCCACTCTATCATGCTTACTTCTCAAAATAATCAACTATATTAAAAGTCAGGAAAACAGTTATTTGGGGCACAAGGGAAAGATAATAATTGGAGGAAGCATAGGGGGTTTCTGGGATGCTGGCAATGTGTTTTTTGACCTGGGCACATTGTGTGAAAATTCAACAAGCTGTATGCTTATTTGTCTGATAGACTTAAATTAAAAACAGAAAAAAAATTTAAAGTAAACTACAGAAATGGGAAAATCGTGACTAGAGGAACACTTTGTAGGCTAAAACCAAGGCAAACATGTTTTCCTAGGTTGTTCATGTTGACAGCTCTTTACTGCAAAGTATGGCTGGCAGTAACGCACCCTGCTCATTAAGACTGTTTTTCAATTCAAGGGAGCAAGTAAGATTGGCCTCCTTGAAACACTCCTCCCTTTGTTTCCATGAAACTGTTCTCAATTATTTTTTTTTTGTGTGTGTGGGGGTGGGGGGTTGGGGGAAT
>NW_025999982.1:6631099-6646344 GCF_001458135.2 Marmota marmota marmota | reverse complement strand
ATGGGGGGGGTACTTGTGGGGGCAGGTACCAGGGATTGATCCTAGGGCCACTTGACTACTGAGCCACATCCTTAGCCCTTTCCATTTTTTAAGTTTAGAGACAGGGTCTCTCTGAGTTGCTGTGGTTGGCTTTGAACTTGGTATCCTCTGTTTCAGCCTCCCAAGCTGCTGGAATTACAGATGTAGCCACCTTACCTGGCTCCTTACCTTGTTCTAATCCTACATTCCTGACTATTTCTTTTGTCTCCATTTTCTCTTTTATATATAGCTGAGAAAGACTGAGTAAAGAAGAAAAGGAGCTGCCTCAGGGCAGAAGATCAACCTCCAAACCTTGGCTCAAGCACTGAGTGGGCATTAGCACAGTGACACTCACTTTACTTCCTCCCAGGGTTACTGGTGGACTCAAGGGGGGGGAAAGAATGTGAACTATTTTGCACACTGTGCTGGAAGGAAAGACCTCCCCCTCTATATTCTGCTCTTTTCTTTCTATAGAGACTCTTCCTCCTTTGGTAATGTCACCTATTTTCATGGCCTTAATTATCATCTCTTCGATAAAATTATTTGAGGAGATAAAAAGATTAAAGCAGAGGCAACATAGAAATATAGAGTACGGTTATACCTGGTTTCAGTGTCAGTCTTCTTAGACTTTGGGAACAAGATTGGTAGCTTACTTCCCCACAAGGAAAAAACTACCTTTCACTGTTTGCTGTTTATGTTCTCCTGGTCTCATTTGTTTTCTCTCATCATCTGGGCATTCTTCTTTATACCCTTGACTTTTCACACTCTTTCTGACTTTGTCTTTTCCATTTCTACCCTAAAGCAGCAGTTTTCAGACATCAGCATATCAGAATCCTCGTAGGAACACATGGTGCTTAGTGAGGGAAGCCGGTCCTAAAGGACTGCATACTGTATGCTTCCATTTCTAGGAACCATCAGGAAGAGCAAATCCATGGAGGGGAAAGCAGATGAGTTGTTGCCTGGGGCTGGGATGACAGCATGGGGAACGAGGAGTGACTGAGAATGGGAACAGATTTCTTTTCGTTGTGATGAAAATAGAATGTGGTGGTATTTGCATAACTCTGTGGGCACACTAAAACCACTAAACGGTGCACTTTGAATAAGAGACATATCCAATAAAGCAGTTAGGAAACAAAGAAGACTCCCATGGAGGGCTTGTAAAATACAGACTTCTGGGCCTTATCCCCAGAGTTTCTGATTCAGTAGTTCTGATTCAATAGGTATCTGACTTGGAATTTCTGATTTATTAGAAACTTGCATTTCTAACAAATTCCTAAGTGCTGCTGCTGCTAATGGTCCAGGACACTGTGACAACCACTGCACCAGAGTAGTGCTGTCCAACAGAAATAGAATATAAGCCACATGTGTAATTAAACATTTTTATTTTTAAAATATTTATTTTTTAGTTGTAGTTGGACACAATACCTTTATTTTACTTATTTATTTTTATGTGGTACTGAGGATCGAACCCAGGGCCTTGCACATGTTAGGCGAGCGCTCTACAGCTGAGCCACAACCCCAGCCCTAATTAAACATCTTTAGAAGCCACATAAATGAGTTAATTTTCATCACATGCCTTAATACCATATATGCAAAATATTCTCAATAGACAATCAATATAGTATACTCATCAATGAGGCGTTTTATATTCCTTTATTTGTTTAAAGCCTTTGGCACCTGGCGTGCCCAACACTACATGCACACCACATCTCAAGTGTTTGATGGCCCTAGGTGCCTACTGTAATGGACAGCACAGCCCTGGAATATTCTCTTGTCTTCTTTTTGAAATGGCCTAGGGTTAAGCCTCATCTGTATAAGGACGACAACAGCATTCCATACCTCGTGGGATCTCTGTAAAAATGCTTAGAACACTTTCATCCAGGTAATAAGCAGTCAGTGTTAACTATTATTATTTCTCTAATAATAATCATCAAGTGAAAGAAAAGAATGTCAGGCTCAGTCAATTTTGAACTTTTGAAATGCTAGCCATTTCAAGTTCTAACCTAAATCATTGAAATGAAACAGTGGCAGATTTTAACCTGTTTGTATCAGATAGAATTCTTCTGGTGGGAAGAAAAAGAAAATTCAATTTAAGCAGATTTAAATAATGAGGAAATTAAAGTCTCATCTACCTGGGGTACAGAAGCAAATACAGTTCAGTTTCAGTTAATATAATCCAAACAACATCATCAAAGGGTCTTAGCCTCTTTCTGTCTCTTCACTCTGAACTCCAATATTGTTTTTATCCTACATCTGGTATCCCTCTTAGTTTGGGGATGGCTGCTAGTAACAATTTAGGGTTAAATGCTTTTTGATTTATCTCTGGCAGAGAGTGCGACTCCTTCCTAACCACTGAATAAAGTCTCTTCCCTCCAGTATAATCGTGGGGTGGTGGTGTCTGGTGTGCTAGTGACATTCTATTTCTTGACCTGGGTTTGCTTTGTGAAAATCCAAAATGCTGCATAATAGTTATTTGTACACTTTAGGGCTGGGGCTGTAGCTCAGTTGGCAGAGTACTTGCCTAGCCTGTGTGAAGCATGAGGTTTCATCCTTAGCACCGCAAAAAATAAACAAATAAAATAAAGGCATTCTGTCCGCCTACAACTACTAAAAATTTTAAAAAAGCCAAACCTCTTGCAACATTGATGGGAAAATAAAGGAAATACTTCATATGTGTTAGACCTCAAACAAAAACAAAAGGCTTTTTTTTTTATACCAAGGAGATGATCTTAAGGTGGAAAAAATAAGTAAGAAAACGCTTTAGGTTCATGTCAAAATGAAGTATATTCTCTTAGCAATATATAGTATTGTTTGGATTTAAAACTCATAATATAAGAATCATATATAGCTTGCTTTTTAATTCAACATTATATTGTAAGGTTAATCCATGTTGATACATATTCCATCTTGTGCAGTGTTTATTCATTTTTCTGTTACTAGATGTTGAAGAGTTTTCCTATTTTTCTTATTAGAGGTTACACTACTATGAATGTTTTGTACACATGTCCATGGGACAGACTTTTCTAGGGTTATATCTAGGTATTACACCTACAAGTAAAATTTCTGGATCTTGGCATATGCCATATTCAGCTCATTATGTAATGCTAAATTATTTCCCAAAGTGATTTTATCTTTTAGAACTGGATTTAGTTGCAAGTGATACTAAGTTCAAAATAACAGTGGCTTAAAAAATAGCAACACAGTTGGGCATGGGGCTACATGCCTCTTATCCCAGCTGAAGAGAAGCTGAGGCAGGAGGATTGCAAGTTTGAGGTCAGCCTGGGCAACATAGTGAGATCCTGTCTCAAAATAAAATTTAAAAACATGGCCCTATGGGCATATATGATTACATGACCTGTGAAACTCTATATCATATACCACCCAGAAGAATGAGAAGTTACACTCCACTTGTGTATGTGTCAAAATGCATTCTACTGTCATGTATAACTAATTAGAACAAATAAAAAAATTAAAAATAAAACATGGGCTGCAGCCGTAGTTCAGAGGTGGAGTGCGTGCCTAACATGTGCGAGGCTCTAGGTACAATCCCCAGTACCATGAAAGGGGGAGAAAAAAGAATGAAAAAAAGAATAAAGCAGCACACTTCTTTCTCATATCATTCTGGAGGAAGCAGGCAGGGGTAGGGTAGCTTTGCAAACTCCTCAGGGACCCGGAAGACTTCACCCTTGCTGTGCCACCATTCTCAGCAAGGCATCTTTCATCTTCCATTGCAGTATGGCTTCACCATCATGGACACATTCTGGCCAGCAAGAAGGAAGAAGAAGAAAAGAAAGATTTCCAAGTATATACCATTGGCCCGAATGGTATCACATTTAGCTGCAGGAGAATCTTTATTCTGGGTGACAACACAAATCATACCTAGTGAATCCTATTGGGAAGAAAGGGAGAATAGTTCTTGGAAATAATAAGCAGCCTCTGCAAGCGGTTACACTATGCAGTGTACATGTCTACCAACTGTGTTTAAAAGTTCAAGTTCCACAAACGTATCAACAACAGAAAAGATCAAGCTTTACATCTTTGCCATCAGATTGGTATGAACTGGTTTCTTTTTTTATCACATCTTTTTAGTTATGTATAACAGAATCCATTTTGATATAATTATTTATTTATTCACTAATAAGCTTTTAATTACGGTCTACTATGTGCTGGTTACTCTTAAAAGGGCTGGGGACATGGCAGTGGATAAAATAGTCCCAAATTCACAAATCTTATATTCCAGTGAAGAAGACAATAAATAGGTAAATTAGTGTGTGTATGTGACATATTGACAAGTGCTGCTGTGGAGAAAAATGGAATGCAAGTAGTGTGCTATTGGCTATATGTTGGTGAGACAAGTGACACTGAAGCAGTAACCTGAAGAAAGTGAGGTAGTAAGCCATGGGAATGAATATATTGAGGAAAAGCATTCTGCAGAGGGAGTAATCAAGGGCCAAAATGATTACAGTGGAGAGAGGAGGACAGTGGTGGGGTTTGATGAGGGCAGGTGTGGCCTGCGCAGAGACGGGATGTGAAACAGGGCTTGTGCTCTGTGCTAATGCCATCACCACCTGAACAACATGCTCCCTGATCCGCTGCCCTTCCTGCCTGGGCTCTAGAATGCACAATGGCCTCTTGTTGCATGCTACTGAGATTTTGTTATGCAGCATTTTGTGGCTATAACTGACTGGTACACTTCTACATTTTCCCTTCCCTCCCAATTTCTTAGTTTATCTTGGTTTTCTTTTTCTTCCTAACTTTTAGTGGAATGATGAATTCAATTATTTATAATATTTATCTCAAAAGTACATGTAAACATTCTTGTCTGAGAACTGTTTTGATCACATAAGACAGTTTCTTTTCTTTGCAGTACTAGGGATTGAATCCAAGGCCTCACACATGCTAGTCAAGTGCTCTACCACTGAGCTATATCCCAAGCCCTTTTCACTTTGAGACAGGGTCTTGCTAAATTGTCCAGGTTGGCCTTGAACTTTCCATCCTCCTAGCTCAGCTTTCTGTGCCACCATGCCTGGCATAAGACAGCTTTTGTATGTAGGGCACCCACGACTCTTCTTTTATAAGTTCAATTTTTATTTCCTCATTAGCTTAAAAAGATGAATTTTATTTTGCTTTTTTGCTTGGTGAGGAGTGGTAGGGATTGAACCCATGCATACTGTTTCTAGTGTACCAATGAGCTATATCCCTCCAGTTCTTGGTAGCTTTTAAACTATTAATTCTAGTTTTATTGCCTTGTGGCTAGAGAACATAAACTGTATCTTTTTTTTGGACTGAGGATTGAACCCAGAGGTACTTAACCACTGAGCCACATTCCCAGTCCTTCTTTGTATTTTATTTAGAGACATGGTTTTGCTGAGTTGCTTAGGGTTGCTTAGTTGCTAAATTGCTGAGGCTGACTTTGAACTCACGATCCTCTCATCTCAGTCTCCCAAGCTTCTGGGATTACAGGTGTGCATCACCACACTAAGCAAACTGTATTTTTTCTTCTTTTTGAAATTTTCTTTGTGAACAGTATATGACTGATTTTTGTGAATTTTTCTTGAACAAGTATGTTACTTTGTTATTAAATCAAGTTCATTGAAGGTTTAACTAAAATCCACCAACTTGATATTATTATTAGTCTATCTGGCACATCCAATTCTAAGAAACATATGTCATCTTGGATTCCACTATACCTGAAATTAATATTACCACCTTTGCTTCTTTATTTGTATTTACCTGAAAATTTTGCTCTTCTTTTACTTCTACTTTGTTATATCATTTTTGGTGGTGCTGTGTATCAAACACAGAGCCTTCCACATGGTAAGCAAGCACTCTACCAATGAACTACATTTCCAGCCCCAGAAGTTTTTTGTACTAGGGATTGATCCTAGAGGTGCTTAACCACTGAGCCACATCCCCAGCCCATTTTATTTTTTTGCGATAGGGTCTTACTAGTTGTGTAGGACCTTGCCAGGCTGGTTTTAAACTTGGGATTCTCCTGCCTCAGCCTCCTGAGCTGCTGGGCTTACAGGCATGCGCCACCATGTCTGGCCCCACAACTTTATTTTTAATAAATCAAAGTATATACTAAAAAAAAAGTTAATTTCTTCTCCACCTTAAAGAAACTAATGCCAACAATTTGGTATCCTTTGACATTATTCTTAAGTTTACAAACATGTTGTGGTAGGCTGAAAAATGGTCCCCAAAGACATCCAGATCCTAATGTCTGGAACCTGTGAATGTTGTCTTATATGCATAAAGGATCACTGCTGATGTAACTAATGATTGTGACATGGGAGATAATCCTGGTGGATACTAATGCAAATCATAAGTGTCCTCTTGTAAGGAAGAGGTAGAGAACAATTTGACACAGAATAGGAAAAGGTGATATGATGACAAATGCAGAGATGAGTGATATGACCACAAGTCAAGGGATGCTGGCAGAAACCAGAAGCTGGAAGAGGCAGGGAATGGATTCTCCCCATAACCTGTGGAGAGAGGGTGGCCTTACTTTGATTTTGGCCCAGCAAATCTGGGACTTTGGGTTTCTAGTCATTTATAACTGCAAGAGAATAAATATGTTTAGTTTTGGGCCATGAAGCACATGGCAGTTTGTTATGGTAATCATAGGAAACAAACACATTTTCCTTTATTATTTTTTTCTACAAAGATGACATCATGCTTTTCTACTCTTAGTAATTTATCACATTACATCATTACAGGTCAATATTTATAGATGTCATTCTTTCAAATAACTAATATATTACATGTTATGGATGTTTCATAATTCATTCTTCATTCCCCTATTATGTTTCTAATTTTTTATTGCAAATTAGTGCTACATTAAATGTCCTTACATGTATGTGTTTTGCATGCTGGGAATTTTTTTTTTTTTTTTTTTGTGAAGAAAGGAGAATACACTCTTTGGAAGATCTATGAGTAAGTGCATTTTTAATTATAGGAGATGGCAACAGATTACTTTCCAAGAAAGGTGTGAAAACTCACTCCGCCATTTGATTTGGGTTTTCCTCAGGACAAGTAAAACTGTCATATTTTTAAGCAATTTGTATTTTCCAGTTTATGTAAGGCTTGTTTAGTTCCTTGCCCATTTTTTCTTTTGGATTATTTGCCTTACCCCTTTTTCTGTCAAAGGTTTTAGAAACCCTTCTCTAGTATTTCAGTTGGTCTTTGATTTTACTTTCCTTCCATCAAACTAGAATAGAACTTCTCCTTCCTATTCCCATATAAACAAACCTGAGAACCCAAAATACCTTTCCACTTACCTGACCTTGATTTTTTCAAGTAGCCCACATACCTCCTCCATCAAAATATGGGATGTTTGTTAAAAATATAGACTCCCGTGCCACCCAGGAAATGAGGCTCTCTGGCAGTAGGCATCGACATGCCCAAAGTCATTCTTCTGCACACTTTATACATGATTTTTCTCCATCTGAATTTATTTTGCTCTACCATATGATTCTCACACGGCCTTGGACTAGGGCAATCCAACAGAACTTTTCTGCAATGAGAGAAGTGTTCTATACATGCACTGTTTAACACAGTAGCTATTGTGGCTACTGAGTTCATGAAATGTGTTTAGTATGGCTGAGGAACTGAATTTTTAACTTAATTTTATATAGCCACATGTGGGGGCTAGGGTTGTGACTTAGCAGTAGAGCGTCCGCTTAGCACGAGCAAGGTCCTGGGTCCAATCCTCAGCACCACATAAAAACAAATAAATAAATACATAAAATGAAGATTTTGTGTCCAACTACAACTAAAAATAAATAAATAGATATTTAAATAGCCAAATGTGGACAGAGGCTAACATGGGACAGTGAAGTTCAGACTGTTAGTTCCTTTAGTACAAAAACTGATCTTTATATATCTCCTCAGTGCCTAGATCAAAGTGACCCAGTAAATGAAAACCGAAATAGGAAACAAGTGTAGGCTATTTCCATTTTTTACGTTCTTGGCATATCAAGAAATGAAGAAATGGGGGCTGGGGATGTGGCTCAAGTGGTAGCGCACTCACCTAGCACGTGTGAGACACTGGGTTCGTTTCTCAGCACCACATAAAAATAAAATAAAGATATTGTGTTCACCTAAAACTAAAAACTATTAAAAAAAAAGGAAAAAAAAATGAAGAAATGCCCAAACAGGATTACAGGAAATTGTGAAATATTTTAATGTTTACCTTACATTTACAAAGCAGCTTTATTGTCTTATTCTCAAGTAATAACAGAATTAAAATAATAAATCATAGATTGGCATATGATGATGATGTGTAAAAATGGTCATCACATTCAATTAACTTTCAGCCATCAGGTTCCCAAATATAAAAGATGTATTAAGACAACAATGAACACTGCCTTTAGCCCTTCCATGTACCTTCAGTTAAAGTGTATATGTGAAAAAAAAAATAAAGTGTCTATGTGGACATACACTAGCAAATACAATGGGATCACTAATATGTGAGGTAGAAAGGAGGTTAAAACAAAGAATATGACTTAAATTATACAGAGGCTAATTCTTTAAATCCAGGCCTACCAGAAGAGAATATTGAAAGAACTGAGAAAATTATATGATTAAAGAACTTGGGACCTGAAGTTTCCAACTTAAGCTTGTCAATCATTATTTCACCCATCCATCTCCCTCCAAAGGGGGAAAAATATCAAAGTTAAAGAATGACATTCTTCAGAGTTGCAACAACATTAAGAATCCTTTGAAAGTAATTCATTGTTCTCTTATTTATCTCTTATAAACCCTGGAGAACTCATAAAGAAACATTTTTGTCAGCATGGAAGAGTGTTTAACTCCTGCCTGAACGGAGGGCAAACAATTAGGCATAAAAAAGTTATAGGCATATTTACCATTCATTTCCCAGCTTTTTCTATAATTTGAGATGACCAGTGCAATTTCACACAGAATTTTAAAATAATAGATAAATCAGAGCAAGAGATACCCCAAATTTAAACAGAAAATTCAGACCAGGGAACAGATTAGAATGCAGATATGTAGGCACAGGTTCCACCCAGGAACTGAAGTTGAGCTACAAATTTAGGTCAGAGTTTTGTGGTAGCCAAGGTGAAAAGGGAAACAAATTCAGTTACACATTCACTTGTCTGTAAGGAATATACATCAGTTACACAAGGATAACCAGGCATTTCATAATACTTGGCTCTGAAAAAAAAATTCTCTTGTGGCATTTCTGATAAGCAACATAAAGTGATCAAGTGCAGAGAAACACCTTTACAGGAAAGGTACTAGTGGGTTTTGTGAAACTGTTCCTTCCTTCTACAATTTCTTAATATAAGCAGAAGAAGCCAAGACTCAAACAAGTCAACAGAACACTCTTGAAAGGGGATGAGAAGGTTTCTGAATATGTGAACTCAGGACAATATGGCTAAGTATGCAGTTTTCTGATGGACTGGTTCCTGTTGTGTGGCTGAAGGCAGATACATATTGCTCAGACTTCAGTAATGAGATCAGCAGATGGTAGGGTGTTCACTGCCTTTTGTGAAGAGTGAGTCACCTCATTAAGACTGTCCTTTTAATAGGAACATATGGTAGAAGATAGAGGGAGCTCCTCCTCTCCCAGGTAATCCAGGATTTTCCTTTAAAATCAACTCTTTGCAAATAAGAATAAAGCAAATGTTGAAGACCATTAAGTTCTAATCCATAAAGCAGTAAGCCTGCAAACTCAAACTTTTTTTTTCTTTTTTTCAAGTTTACATAAGTTACTAATATTTAGAGATCAACTGATTTCAAGTCTGGCATCCATGGGTGCTTCCTCCTCCTCATCTTCTTCTTCTCCTTCTCCTTCTTCTTTTAGTTGTAGATGGACACAATACCTTTATTTTATTTATTTTTATGTGGTATTTAACCCAGTGCCTCACATGTGTTAGGCAAGTGCTCTACCACTGAGTTACAACTGCAGCAGCTGGAAGCTTCTATTATTATATGACAAAGCAACAATGAGTACAGAGCACTTGCCCACCGGCCTGGGCTGCTGGACATTCAAATGCCCTGTTGAAGAATGATGAGAATGTGCACTAAAATATTTTCAAAGAAGAAATTTTTAGTTTCTCATTCCGACTATAGAAAAACCTGAATAGTGTTGTCCTGAAATATATGGCTTTTATCAAAACAACTGCCAGTAAATCTACCTGAAGAATTACTTGCAAAACATACCATTAAGTAAAGAACTTAACCTGGGTTTTAGTTATTGGATCTGAGTCAATTAAATCCAAGGACATGTTAATAGTTTTAGTTTTGGAACAGGTCTTAATTAATTCTTTCTGATAAACAGTAAGCAATAAGATCAACTATATTCATCACAATATTATTCATCATAATAAAATATCACCAGCATATAGAAGATAATGGACCTTCTTATCTCTAAAGTATGTGTACAAATAACCCAAAAGTGGTTTCAAATTATTTAGATATAAGTAAAAAACTAGAAGTGCCACAATTAGGCTATTTTATGCTATTTGACATACTTTCTGATCTGTCTGGCCAACAATTCAGTTAATCTGGACTTTCAAGGTCATGCAGTAGTCTTGATTTTTTAAGAACTGAGATTCTATATTTAACACATTCAATTTAACCTCAAACTAGTTTTTATTCAGAATCAAAACATGAAAAAAATCAAAGTTGCACATATCCTTTTTAAAACAAGGCTTATGTTTGCTACTTTTAAAATAAGAAAAATTTAGGGGCTGGGGAGGTGGCTCAAGCGGTAGCGCGATTGCCTGGCATGCGTGTGGCCCAGGTTCGATGTTGTGTCCACCGATAACTGAAAAATAAATATTAAAAAATTCTCTCTATCTCTCTGTTTAAAAAAATAAAAAAATGAAATAAGAAAAGTTTAGATTATTATTTCCAACTATTTATTTTGAGAAATTTCAAACCAATTGCTGTAGTTTGGATCTTGAATGTCCCCTGAAGGCCCATGTACTAAAGTTTTGGTCCCCAGGGTGGCACTTTTGGTAGATGTAGAACCCTTAGGAGGGGGGCTGAGTGGAAAGTCTTTAGGTCACTGAAAGCATGCCTTTGAAGGGCGTTGGGGAACCCTGATGCCTTCCTTGTTCTCTTTTTGCTTCCTGGTCATGAGGCAAGTGGTTTAGCTCCACCACACACCCCTGCCATATATACTGCCTCAGTCTAGGCCCCAAACAATAGCGCCAATTGATCATTGGTTGAAACTGTGAGCCAAAATAAATATTTTCTCTTTATAAGATGATAAGCTCAGATATTTTGTTATAGCAATGGAAGGCTGAGTAATAAAAAAACAGAACACAGTATGCAGAACAAGCCACTCAGTTACAAACACTGAGTCAACACATTTATGCAGAGCTTCTTAGCAAAGCAAAAAGGGAAGAACAGCCTGTTATATAATCCTATTGCTTATGAAGAGAAAGAACATCTATTACTCAAGAGTGGCCAAATATTTCATGACTTTTTACTCAGAAAAAATTCTCTTGCATTCATAGAAGGACCACAGAGAAATATCACATACAACATCCCTACAGTAAATACATCAGTAAGTTCTGTGAGCTGTTTTCTAGAATCCCTCATGTAAGCAGAGGATACATGGTCTGCAGGTAGCAGAATGGAGGTTAAGAGCATAGATTCTAGCATCTAACTATCTAGATCTGAATCTGGCTCCATCACTTATTAATTCTGCAGTGACTCTGAGTGACTATTTAGCCTTTCCTTTTTTTTTTTTTTTGGTCCTGGTGCTGGGGATCGAACCCAGGGCCTTAAACATGCCAGGCAAGTGCTCTCCCACTGAGCCACATCCTAAGCCCTTCATTTATAAAATACTGTGATAAACAGTAGAGTTGTTGTATATGCTATCACTCTGTGGTCTTTCTATATGGTGCTTCTAAGGGCTGTTATAAAGTTTAAATGAGTGAATGCCCATAGCACATTTAAATTCAGGTAACAGAACAGGTACAGGAATTATTACTTGGCACACAGCAAGCATCACTGTTACTGAAGTAAATGCCACAGTGAAAATACATTATGCTCATAGTCAGAGGACAGGCACTTAAATCAACTAAGGATTCAAGGGAAGGCTTTCTGGAGAGAGGATACCTGTGCTAGGTCTAAATTTCAGTCTGCTACTTAACAGTTTTGACCTTGGCCAAATAACTTAAATTTTACTTTCCATTTGCTAATACTGAGCTATGTCAATGGCTGATATAATAAGCTAATGCTTGAGAAATTAAATGTGACAATATATAAAGATTAGATAAGCAAAATACCAAAACATGGCATTTATAACCATGAATGTTTCCTCTTGGAGATGAAAAAATAAAGTACTCTTGCATTCAACTCTCATTTGTGGCCATTTTCTCAATTAAAAAAATTAAGTTTAAATTTTTTTTTTTAAATTAAACATTCAGATTACAACCAAACTACTTGGAAGGAATGTTAAGTGATATCACTGGCTTAGCACAGCTCTCCTGGCTTTTTTCATACTCATGCTTTCATATATTCTTGTCCATTTTTGAGGTGTCCTGTGTCCACCTGACAGTGTAGGAAATTTGTTCAATATCCTGACTTCACTAGGCAGAACGAAATGGTCCCTTTCTGAATCACTTTATACAACCCTCATTTTGCCTTGTCCATATTCTATTATAGCACTTGGTATACTGCATTATAGTTATATTTATACTTGATTTTTAAAAGAAAAATAACTATGGCAACTATTATACGTATGTGTTTCTCTCCAAAATCTGAGTTTCTATGACCGTGTGACAGTCATAGAATCTGGACAGAAGTTGGCATATCAATATATTGATTTTCAAGGTTTTTGAAATGATCTGAGAGGGATTTGATGTGTGCTCTTATAAGCAAATGAATCTAATACAATTTTATATTTTCTCCCTGATTCATCTCATCAATGCCTATGGATTAACTGAACAATTATAAGTTCATGTTCTCCACATCTGGTTTACTTTAACCCGAGTTCTTTCATAATTCATAGACCTGAAGAATTTGTTTATTGGACATTTCCCTCTAAAATGTGGAGGTTGCCTCCCTCAGGTCACATTCACACTATTATAGTTCATAGGGGGCCTTAATAAATTGTACCCTTCTTTTCTAGATGAAACCAATTGCCATCTTCATTACTGCTAGCTTCCCACTGTTGTAACACATGACTACAAACTTAGAGGCTTAAAACCATATAAATTTATTATCTTAAAGTTCTAGAGGTCAGAAGTCCTAAAATCAAAGTGTTGACAGGACTATACTCCTTCTGGGAACTCCAGGGAAGACTACATTTCCTTGCCTTTTCAGGGGGATGTCTGTATACCTTGGATATCCCTACCCCCCTGCACCTGAGAATCAAAACCAGGTCCTTGCGCTTGGGTGAGGCAAGCACTCTACCACTGAGCTACACTCCTAGCCCTCCTTGGATCTATCTTGGAGGTAGACAGTGAAGCATTTTCAAATCTGTTTCTCTGACCTTTGCTTCCTTCTCCTTTTCTGACATTTCTGCCTGTAGCCCAGCCATTCATTCAGTATAATCTCCCTGTATTTGAAGACTTTTCGCCACACAAGGTGACATATTCACAGGTTCTGGAGATTAGGACGCAGTCACCATTGTGGGCCCATTTTTCTGCATAACAGAATTGACAAAGCAGATATCTGATATCACCTGTGGACAGTTTCCTTATGTTATACTCTGGAAATAAACAGGCTTACTTGCTTTGTAGCTCTGGCCTAGAAAACTTTACCACTAGCCCTTGCCCCTGCAGAAGAGAGAAGAGAACACAAGAACAGTTCCCTGAAGGCAACTCTTTTCTTCAATTTTTGTTTTAGTATAGGTGGACACAATAATCTTAATTTATTTATTTATTTATTTTTATGTGGTGCGGAGGATGAACTCAGTGCCTCACATGTGCTAGGCTAGTGCTCTAGCTGAACCACAACCCCAGCCCAAGACAACTCTCTTTTGAGAGAACTGTTTCTCCTTTTAAGTTCATCAATCAGGAAATCACTTTTCCAGGGAGGAGTGAGTTGGGGATCCAGGCAGGGAGAAGCCAGAAGTATTATACTAATGGATGCTACTCCCTACGGAAGGAGAGTGGAATAAGTGTTTCCAAAACAAACAAATCTACATCTGAACTCATCATCCTATTTCACAGGTCATCGTCACTATGTAGTATATTAGACACATGTGGATAATACAGACTCATCTTTCTTCCCATCTTGCTAACTATTACCACTATCTACTCCAGCACCTACACTAGAATTATCCATTTATCCTCTACCCAGTGCTGGCAATTGTACCACCTAAACAGTGTTCCCTTCCTCTGCATTCCCACTGCCAATGTTAAGGTTCTCAACACTTCTTGTCTGAAGGACTGCAATGGCCTCAAACTGGGTATCCCTGGCCCAAGCCTTGGTTTTCCCGACTATTTTCACTTCCTGCATTTACTCCTTTCCCTGGAATTAAGTCTTTCCTAATTAGTCTCCCCAGATCCCTGCACCTCGGCCCCCACCATGCCCAGAAGGAAGTAACTTCCAAGGGGAACTGATTCTCCAATTTCAGCCAGGCTCAGATCTAATTTGCTTTCAGATTTCAGTGAATGCAAAGTCCACACTCTCCACTTCTCTTGCGCTACTGTCTTCTCATGAGAAAGTAAAGTGAAGTGGGTTTCATCCTTTACATAGTATCTCTGCATACACTATTCCGTTTTAGCCTCAAAACTTTCTAGTGTGGGCAGGACGGATATTATAATTCCCACTTACAGAACGAGGACTCTGAGGCATGGCAATTCAAGGCTCGGGCCATCACACCCTGCTGCTAAGTTAACGAATGTCACTCAGCCCCTTCGAGTCCCACTCTTGGAGAACTTTCCAGCATCTGGAAGAACTTGCCGATCCGGTCCGCGCCGGTACGGACGAGGCCATTGCTCCGTCCACAGGTGCCCTGGACCTTCCCCTCCGCAGTGACGCGCACCGGTGACGCTATACAGTGACGTGTGGTGACGTGACTTACCCGGAGCCAGGTGCCCGCAGGGTAGCCACACCCTGGGGGGCCCTGCTCAGCCGGGGCAGCGGGTCTGGGCGGTGGAGGAAAGCCGCAGAGCCCGCCCGAGGCCCCTGGGGGCCTAAACCCCGGCGGTTAGCCCACCCGAGAACGGTCGGTTGCTAAGTGACGCCAGCGCGCAGAGGCGCGTGCGCGGCCACGGCGGTGTGCGTGAAAT
>NW_025999982.1:6537431-6631074 GCF_001458135.2 Marmota marmota marmota | reverse complement strand
AACGCGCGCCCCCACCGTACCCGCGCGCGCCGCTCCCCGCCCTCTGCCGCTTTTTTCCGGGGGCGGGGAAGTATCGCGGACGGGGGCTGACGAGGGTCAGTTCCGGGACCCCGGCTCCCGGGAAGCGGTAGCAGGAGGTCGGGGGAAACTCCTAGTCCTGGAAGGTGTAGTGGGGAGTAGGTGTCTGGGTTTCAAGGTGGCTCGGTCTGGCTTCCAAACTGAGGAGTTCGAATTAGAAGCCCAGGTTCCCCAGCAGCCTCGCATCCTGCCTTAGGAGCGGTGGCGCGAGACCCTCGGGAGGCGACACCCGAGGCCCCCAGGGTTGGGGCTGGGAAAGTCTGGGACTGCTGGGGCCTGCATCTCCGAGTGGGAGCCGGTTGTTATGGAGAGAGTTGTGAATCAGTGCCTGCGTGAGCGTCAGACACACCCACGACCTGGGGAAGGCGACCTGTCAGTGTAGATACCTAAGGCCAACCTGTTGCCTGCACTTTCCAACCTCACGTGTGTGTCCACGTGCTTCCCTGGCATTTTATCTCGGTGTTGTTACAGATTTTGAGGCCAAGGGGCTGAAACGCATCCTCAGTTGTTACTTCCTTTCCATGGACTCAAATCTGCTGTTACTTTTCCCAGACCCATGTGTGCTTTTGTCATTATTAAGGCCAAGAAAGTATGGAGGCATTATTTTTGTTATTTTTCCTCAAAGAAGTACAGGCTTGCTATTTACCAGGTGGAAAACAGATTCTGTTCAACGTGTGGGCTTGATTGGAGAAGCTGGAGTGTAGAGGTGCAGCGGATCATCAGCCCAGTGCTCTCTTCTCAGTGGGCCTAACACCTTCGTAGGTAGTTGTGTGGTGGATGTAGTTGCCATCCTTAGGAAGAGGGAGCATTGAAGATAGAAAAGAAGTCAGTTTTTTTCTGTAACTAAGGCATTGCCTATAATCTGTAAAAGATAGTCTACTGAAATTTAATCAATATTTGTGCAAGAAATTTGGGGAATATTAAATTTTCACTAAAATTTTGCAATTAAGTTTCATAACACAGGATCTGTAAAGTTATGTTACCCGAGATTCTTACGTCTTGGAACCAGTAAACCTTGTTTGGTAATACTTAAAAGTACTCTGAATTAAAACTTTCCTCTCTGAACTCCAGTACCTTTTAGAACAGGAATTGCCTGTTTTCTTCTTTGCTGTATCTCCAGCACATAGACAAGTACTTGCCACAGAGTAGGCACATATTTGTTATGTATCACACTCTGCCTAAGTGGTTTATCTATACAGAAAACATTTTGTGCAGTCCTTTGTGTCCATGTGCCCTGTCTCTCCAGTGTTATGCTAGCTATGGGAGGAAGATTGTGGGGTTGCAAATAATATGAAGACCTGGCACTTTTCCTTCAAGAGCAAACAGTCCAGCTAGTAAAAGAAAGCAGGTATATAAAAAAGAATTATGAACCCAAACAAGGTACTATGTAAACTGTGATGTGAGAACTATAAGTACAGTGAAGATTTAGAAAAGATAAAACATGTGGTCTGATTTACAGAACTCTTTGGAAGAAGTAAGATTTGAGCTGGTCTTTGTTGTTTATTTATTTATTTTTGGTATTGGGGATTGAACCCAGGGGTCTTAGCCACCAAGCCACATCCCCAATCCTTTACATTTTTAAATTTGAGACAGGGTCTCCCTATATTGCTTTGGGTATCACTAAGTTGTTGGGGCTGTTCTGGAACTTGCAATACTCCTGCCTCAGCCTTTCCAGTCACTGGGATTACAGGTGTGCACCACCATACACCAAAGCTGATCTTTGAAAGAAGTGTAAAAATTTGAATTAGAAAAGAGATCCAAAATCATATGCTGAGAAGTTGATGTGAATTTGGTTATTGGGAGAATATATTGAGGAGACTTATATGACTAGAGCAGAAGTTCTCAGGGGACTAATGTAGAGATAAGGTTCAACAGGGTGGGAAGGGAAAGTGTTAAAGATAAGGCAGTCTTATCAATATCCCATTGATTAACAAGATAGAGCCTGCTTGCAAGATGGAGTGGGGGTTGTATTAGAGTAAAGTTAAGATAAAAATAAGTGTTATTCTTAAAGGATATTCTACTCAAAGTAGTATCAGGTTGTTATATGTAGTTTAGATTTTGATTACTAATTGGAATAAAGGCTCACTAATGCGCATGTATTTTAGGTAGTCACCAGCACATGTCCCTGTTTCTAAAACCTACCTGATTGTACTTACGCTTCTATTGTAAATTTACTGAAATGATGTACCCAAAGTAGTTATCCAGCCATACTTAGGGACACAGTTTCACTTGGGATTATATCTCACAGTGGCCTGCAAGGCTTGTAGTTACTGCTGATCCTACAAAAACAGACAACAACAACAATAACAACAAATATTATTGGGAAAGGAGTCAGTCTGAAGAAGGATACTCAAAAATATTGATAAAAAGATTTGACAATAAAGATGCTTCTGCTGAATATTGAACCTTTAGTTTTTATTTATGCCATTTTTTGTTATTGAAAATTCTTTTGAGTAGTGTGTAAACTTGCAATTGAATTGCTAACCAAGATGTGTAAAGTTTCACAGCAAATGTTGAATTATTTAATGACTCAGCAAATATTTATTGGGTGCTGGGTATGATTCGCCATGCTGTTGGGCATTGGGAAGATATAGATGAATAAGACATAGTATTCCCCCTGACGTGCAAATGTTCATCAGAGATCCATCACTAGTCATCCATGTTGTGATTAGTTAAACAGTTTTGGAATGAATAAAGTGCTGGGGGAATAGATAGATCATTTGGGGATAATAATTGATAGTCAGGGAAAGCTTTAATAAAGAGAAGAGGATGAAGGTTAAGTAGAATTTTGCCACATGTAAAGGGAAAGACAACATTCCAGGCAGAGGGGTCAGCACAGTGTTGCTGAAGATCAAAATCGAATGGTTTATTTTTTGAAATATCCTGAGTTGTTTCTTGTAGGCTTGATGTATGACAGTAATGATACTACTAAAAGTTATGAAAGAAAGTAAAGATATGTTTTTGCAGTCAAGATATGGGGGGAATCTTCAACTCCATCCTGAAAGTCTAGGGATTGGCCCCTCTCTCCCATTTAATTGGCACAGAGAGCCATGGAAAGAATAATAGATCAGAAAGTTAATTGACACTTGGGAGAAGATTGCATTAAAGTCGTCGGGGAGGGCATTTACAGGGTAAGTGAGCTATGTTGGTAGCCCACAGAAGGAGAATGGGAATGGATAGATTGCAGAGATATGTTGGATGTTAAATCTTTGAATTTTATGACATCTAGGGTGAGGCAGAGGGAGAAGTCAAAGATGACATGTCTACTTTGAACAATTGGGTGGTTATGATGACATTAAATTAAAAAATACAGGAGAAGAAATAGGTTTACATTGGAGTGAAGAAATGAAGTCATGTTAATTTAAAAGTGTCTGTGAGGAGTTAAGAGAGATCCACTAGGTAATTGGGGGTTCTAGGTAATTGGAGTTTACAAGATTACAAATGTAATGTAAATGACAACTGAGGCTGTGGGAGTAGCAACCTTCTAGAAAGCATATTGTGTAGTAGTTAACTTCATGGCTTTTGAAGTTAAGACCTCAGGTCAAATCTCTTAGATCATTCTTGTCTAGATCAGTTGTTAGTCTGTTTTGTATTTCCATCACAGAATGCCAGAGACTAGATAATTTATAAAGAACAGACATTTATTTCTTCACATTTCTGGAGGCAGGGTTGGGGAGAGTTTACAATAAGATAGATGAAATGGGAAAAACCCAGTGGAAAGAAACGGGAAGAAGTGTAATTACAGAAATGTGGATGTAGAGGAATCCGAATTTAAGGATTGTCTGCTTGAGTCTTACCCATCACATATACTGAGGACTGCTGGCAAATATTAGCTCTATTCTCTAATAGAAAGTTGTAAGGGAATTTCACTATAGAAGGAAATCAAATAGTGGTTGTGCAAATTTACAAACACATTTGTAAAGAGATTTTAGGAGTTAAATTGAAGCTTCTTGACAAGCACCACCATGTTTCCTAGGTGCTTGTTCTTTCTCATTTATTTTCTCAGCTAGTATTCATTAAGCATTTACTATTTCCCTAGAAATTGTGTGAAATGCTGAGCACAGAGAAATGATAATTGCTCTGGGCACCTGAGACTACCTTTAGTTGGGAGAAATGTGTGTTCCCATGTATATTTTGTCAGGAGGAGATGCCTCACTTTATAAACTTAAGACTATAATGATATGAATAGATATTGAGGGCTTGAAGTTAAATTCATTCAGTGTTATGTGTACAAGAGGCCATCTTCATGGTGATTATAGTGATATATAGATTTTTTTGCAATCAAATTTATAATTTCATAGAAGAGAAAACATTTGGAGTGCTATAAAGAATATGATAAGTCTATATAAGTGTTGACTAGGTACTTAATACTTGTGGAGTGGCTAGGTGGGTTGTTTTGATTTCAACTTGTAAGCCATTTGATGTTTTAGAAATTATAACAAGTTATAATTCCACTTTAACCTCCTGGCTGCCTTTTGCGTCTGAATATAAGAGGCAAAAATATTCTGATGGTATATGTCCTTGTTTTCTTGATCTGGGAGGTATACTCACCATGCATTTTTTTAGCCAATGTTCTATTACTATAACAGATACCTGAGGTTAATCAACTTAAGAAAAAGTTTGTTTGGGCTAACAGTTTTAGAAGTTCCAAATTGGGTAGACCCATTACTTTTTTTCCAATGGAGGGGGCAGCACATCATGGATAGACAGAGACTAGGGTCCCAAAGTCCCTTTTATAGTAGTCTCCCAGTGACATAAAGCTTCCCATGAGGCTCCACCGCCTCCCAATAGTACCACAGATGGGAAACCAAGCCTTTAACACATGGACCTTTGGGTAATATTTGAAATCCAAACTATAGCATGCATATAGGCAAAAGAGTTGTTATAGTTTGGATTTTAAATATCCAGATATCCCCCCAAAGGCCTATACGCTAAAAGCTTGGTCACCAGCTTGTGGCATTATTAGAAGGTTGTCGAACTTTTAGGAGATGGGGCTACTAGAAGGAAGTATGTCATTCAGGCCATGCCCTCAAAGGGGATATTGGGATCCTGGCCCCTTCCTGTTTGGTCTTAGCTTCCTGGCCACCATGAGGTGTGAGCAGCATTGGTCTACTACTTAATCCCTGCCGTGATATCGGGTCACCACAGCCTGCCATGGACTATAAAAACCACGTGAAACCATGAACCACAGTAAATCTTTCTTGCTTTTAATTTTTTCAGGTATTTTGTCACAGTGATGGAAAGCTGACTAACACAAGAGACATTAATGACTAGCAGTCACTGTGTATTTCCATTATGTGAAGGCTTTTTTTTTTTTTTTTAAATAATCCTTTTGTTTTGTTTTTTGGTACAGGGACTGAACCAAGGGGAGTTTTACCACTGAGCTTCATCCCTGGTCCTTTTAATTTTTTTTTTTTTTTTTTTTTTGAGGCTAGGCTTGAACTTGTGATCCTTTTGCTTTTGCCTCATGAGTAACTGGATTACAGTCAGCACCATGATGCTTGACTATGTATTACTTAATGTTAAATTTACAAGGTTATTATAAGAATTATCTCCATTGTACTGATAAAGCAACTCAGTTCCAGAATGGGGAGAACAGTTTATCTGTAGTTTCTGGCCAGTGAGAGATGGCACTGGGCTGCATCCCCAAACTTGGACTCTGGAGCCAGTTCTCTTTCTACTTCATGTCAATTCTTGGTATCAGCATGGGGTTCTAGCATGCGAATGTCTTGATGGAGAAATATAATCTCATTTCTGCTGATTTATAGAACATTTGTGGAGGAAGTTAGGATTTTAGTAATTGCTCAAATGGTCAAAGATAATAACTAGGGATAGAAGGGAAAGGGAGCTAGACAATTAAAGGCCCCAAAGCTGATTTTCCTGTAAAGAGTGCACAGCATTTTTAGTTGACTGTCAGGCAATTCTAAATAAACTACTTCTTTATAGACAAGTACAAAAGCTTCTAGAGAAGGAACTGTAGTTTTCAAGCTAATGACATTTAAAATAAATGCAGAATTTTTTAATCCCTTAAAACCTCACCCCAAATAATGTAATACTTGAGATTTCCCAGCTAATCTCCCTCTGTCCACACCACTGTTTCTTCCATTAAAATGTTTATTTTTAAATCTATTCATAAAATAAATGTTTTCTATTTATGGTCTACTATAGTTATTCTGGTTTGATTCATTCCTTGCACTTTGATCCTGTTTTCTACATTCCTGGTAATATGGACTGTGATTATCTCATAAATAACAGTCAATTTTATATAATTCTACACCAAATATTTCTACAAAATTATAATTCTGCAAATGGAATATCTCTTAAATACTGTATTTATTATCTTTGCTAACAAGTTATCCTCAGACTTGCTTGTTTACAACCAATAGTTTTTATTTGACAATTTTTATGGGTGAGGAATTCAGAAGCTGTTTAGCCAGGTAGTTCTGGCTCAGAGTGATGGATGAGTTATAGTCAAACTTTTGACCAGTGCTGCAGCTGTCATCTGAAAGCTTCATTGGGCTGAAGGATGTGCTCCTGAGAGGGTCTATTTAGATGACTGTTGGCATGAGACCTCAATTCCTTGCTGGCTGTCAACACTGGCCTCACGTCTTTCTTAGGGTTGCTTAAATGTCCTCACAACATGTCTGCTGTCTTTATACAGATCAGTGATTTAAGAGAGAGCAGGAGTTTCATATGCTTTTTATGCTCTATTTTGAATACATACATTTTTACTTCTGCTATATTCTCTTTGTTGTGAGTCACTAAGTCTAGTCTATATTCAAGATGAGGCAGTTAGAGACTCCACATTTTTGGAGGATAGATTGAAGAATTTGTGGATTTTAAATAATTATGTGGACATATTTTTAGATAACCATAAATTTTTATTCATATGAAATTATTTTATCAGCTAATATTGTTTCTTATAGCACATGCTTGAATTTTTCTGGAAAAATACAAAATATTGTATCCACAATATTTCCTGGAAATGCTCTTAAGATTATGAGTTAGCCAGGTGTGGTGGTACACACCTGTAATCCCAGTGGCTTGGAAGGCTGAGGCAGAAGGATCTCAAATTCAAAGCTAGCCTGGGAACTTAGTGAGACTTTGTTTGAAAATAAAAAAAAAAATTTAAAAAGGGCCGTGGCTGTATTTCAGTGTTAGAGCACCCCTGGATTCAATCCTCAGTATCTCCCCCTGCCCCAAATTGATGGTTTTTAAAATATAAAGCAAGTTTTCATAAATTTGTTGTGGATTCCTTGAAGTTTTATATCTATAACATTAGCTTTAGTACTGATATAACTAGAATGCTTTCATTTTTATTCTATTGTATAATATTTATAAAATTTTATTTATACTTAATAGTTTTAATAATTAATGTGAAACATAACTAAACATTCTAGGTAAGGTGATCTACCATTCAAACTTCTAGAAAAAAAGTACTTGCACAACCACTGTCTGAAAGCACACATTTCAATTTCACAGTGACTTTGGGTTGTAGGGTTCATTGAATCCGTTTAATTTATATTTAAGTCCTTTGGGTACTTCACAATTTTTTTTCTTGAGTAACATCCTAAGTAAGATGTATCATATTCCAAATCTCGTTTTCCTTAGAAGGTGTATATAGAACATAATTGGTTTCATCAGGAGAGTTAGGTTTATATTTTGATAATTCTTGGATGTTAATCAGATCTTAACTTCACTACCTCTACCCACAGCTAATATCAGTTGTCTGCTTACTTTTTTAAAAAAAATTTAACCTAATATTATCTATATAGAAAAGTTGCAAGAATAGTAAAAAGAATTTTCCTATAACCTTCACCACATCTCTCCTAATGTTAAATTTTATCACAGTTATTTTATCTTTTTCTGTTTCCCCTGAACTGTTTTAAGTTGCAACTGTAAATATCCAATCCTTCAGTGCGCATTTTCTAAAAACAAGAAGATTCTTTTACCACATTATAATCATCAAATACTACTACTATGTGACCTACAGGCCTTAATCATGTTTCATCAGTTGTCCCAATTGATATATCCATGAATATTATTTGTAGAAACAAAAACAACAGAAACCTGTCATGCAAAACAAACAAGGGGAAAAAGATGCATTCATCTGCTTTCATTTGGTCTCCTTTAGTCTGGGACAGTTCTTTACCTTGAAAATGTCTTTACCTGACATTTTATGTAGGTCCTTTTTTTTTCTTTAATTAAAAAAATTTTTTTTAAAGATTGTTGTAATTTTAAAAATACCTTTACTTTATTTATTTATTTTTTTATGTGTTGCTGAGGATCGAACCCAGCGCCTTGCACATACTAGGCAAACGTTCTACCACTGAGCCGCAGCCCCAGCACCCTGCCCCCTGTTTTGTTTTGATACAGTGTCTCTCATCTGAGGTTTGCTGGTCATCCTTGGACCCATATTATGCATTTTTGGCAGGAACACTATAGATGTGAAGTTTTGTGTTTTTCTGTTTCATGTCAAGAGGCTGATGATGTTATTTGTCTCATTAGGGATGTTCACTTGGATCATTTAAGATGGTGTGCCTGATTTCTCCACTGTAATCACTAGTTTTTCCTTTGTTAGTAATATCTTCTGGGGATATACTTGGAGACTATGTAAATCTCCTGTTATTTCTTGAATTTGTACCTGTTAATTTTAGCATTCATTGACTCTTTCCTGAATTATTGTCATGATGGTTGCCAAATTTTCTAATCTCATCATTTCCTTTACATTTATTGATTGGCTTTCCCTGTTAATTAATTGACTAGTTAATTATTAGCTCTTCAGTGTCATAGATGGATTCCCACGTTTTCAGTGGGTTTAATTCTTATGTCTGTTTACTCAAATTACCCCAGGTTTGCCCAATGGGAACCCTTTAAAGGTGGCTTTGTATCTTTGTGACATATTTCCATTATTCTTTTACTATTTTCTTATTTTCTGATACAAGATAGTCTATATTCTTTTTAGTTATTTCTGAAAGGAGTCCTTGGTGGAAAAGTATATGTATTTAGAAACAAGATCTCAGTGTTAGATGTGTCCATAGCTACCCTTATAATTGCTTCTAGGCCCTTTTAACACAGAGCTACTGTGTGTGTGTGTGTGTGTGTGTGTGTCCATCCCACACATTTCTATATTTTGTAATTGCTAAATATAAAAACCACCAGTTCATGCTGACACCTCCTATTCCAGGCCTACACTATAGGGTTTATTCTGTCCATTCTCCTTTACTTATTTGTAACTCTTTTCTCTAGCAAGGAGAACCTAGCTCCCTTTATCAGCATATTTATTTGCAACTTCTAGTGGACCCAGAAATTAGATTCAAAATTGCTAACCCATTCCTCTGTGAAAAAGAAATCCATTAGCTAGAGTTCAGTGTTCTTTTTTAATGTTAGCCTGTAGTTCAGGTGGTGTGTTCCAAGGTTACAGGGATTATTTATCCCCTACCTTCATTCAGTATTGTTGTTATTCATCTGAAATACAATTTGGTTCATATGATTTTGTTTGTATTTCATGTTAGGCTTCCCTTCCTCCATTTTTGTTAAAATTTTTTGTTGGGCTGGGGATGTGGCTCAAGCGGTAGCGCGCTTGCCTGGCATGCGTGCGGCCCGGGTTCGATCCTCAGCACCACATAAAACAAAGATGTTGTGTCCGCCGAAAACTAAAAATAAATAAATAAATATTTAAAAAAAAAAATTTTTTTTTTGTTGTCCTTTTTTGGTCTGCGAAATATTAACATGGTTCCACAATCAAAAAGGTTTTTTGCAGAAGCATCACCCCTGTTTCTTCTGTCCTTTCTACTCTCTCCCTATACATTCCCCTGTTGATATATGTATTTATCTACTGAAAATCTCTGGCCTTCTTGTGAGCACACCTTGCTGTAGGTGTGTATGATAGAATTCCTGAGCTATATGGTATGCAGATCTTCAAATTTAGCACATAGTAGTAAAGTATTTTGGAAAGTGTTTTGGAAAGCAGTTAAACCAATTGCATGTTTCTGTTTATTTTGAGTCTTATATTAACAGCCTGAACATCACTTATGTAAGGCCTGCTGATATTTATGCTATAGTTTTGGTACCTTGCCGAAGTTTAAAATTGAAACAATCAGATGGAGAAATTCCCTTTGTAATATCTACTGTGAACTCATTACCTTTTTTAAAATTACTTTTTAAGGAGGTAATATATGAATACGGTACAAAATTTAAAAATACATAAGAGATACTGCATCTTGCTCTTCTTGATATCATGGAGGCTATTCCATATCAGTACATTACTGCCTACAGAGTACATGGCATGATGTTCTTAATACTAACTTATCCTAAAATAGGCAAATTTGGATTGTGAGAATTTAAATTTGCTAGTTTTTTTTTTTAAACTCCTAATTTGGCTCATCACCTTACTAATGTGCACCAACATTACTCAAGATTTCCTGGCCTGCATTAAAAGCACCACTATGGAGCCATCTCTTCATTTACATACATATTTGGTGGCTTGGGGGGATTTCTCTCTGATAATTGGTTTGGTGTTTTGTAGGAGTAATAATC
Organism: Marmota marmota marmota; assembly: GCF_001458135.2. Lineage (NCBI taxonomy): Eukaryota > Metazoa > Chordata > Mammalia > Rodentia > Sciuridae > Marmota > Marmota marmota. The sequence goes on along the minus strand of NW_025999982.1, from coordinate 6,620,457 downwards.
TTGTGTGCCTTTGCACCGTTTTCACTGATTCCTTGGCTCTCTGTAGTTCTGTCACCCTCAATTCAATGTTTAATTATCTAAATATAAAAATATGTATACTTTGTTAACTATTGAAGTAATTATGTGCCATTTCTTTCAGTGGTAATGTAATTCCTTTGACATTGAGAAATCACCCCATGAGAGTTTGTCAGTTCTCCTAAGGCTAGAGAAACTGTTTTTTGCTACCTCTTGTCAGTGTTTCTCTAGGGCCTTCAATTAATTCTTTGTTGCCTGCATTTATTTGTCAGTGATTGAGAAACTTCTGAAATCACTCATGCATTCTGTTTCAGGCTGGATTACATCTAGGAGCACATAGGCATGAAGTGGGCTGGTGAGTAGCTCCCACTCTAACTTCTTTTCTTTTTTTAAAAGTTTTTTTTAGTTGTAGATGGATACATACTTTATTGTAATTTATTTTTTTTTTAATGTGGTGCTAAGGATTGAACCCAGGCCCATGTGCTGTCCCACCTCAGCCCCACTCTAGCTTCTACTTCCACATAAGTAGTTGTATTAGAGTCTGGTGTGGCTTTAAGGTAAAAAATTAATCTCAGGTGGAATTGGGGAGTAGTGGTCCAGGCAGTTTCTCTTTCATTTAAGATATGTGTGTAGACCTCTTGCTAGGTTATAATAGGTATAGTGGGTACAAAGGAGAATGTTTCATGGTCTGTTCCCTCAAAGAATTTGTAATCTTAGAGGGAGAGACAGTTTTAAAGTTAGATGTTTATAGTGTAAAATGGTAAAAGCTGTGATCGAAATATATCCAGAAGACTATTAGAATTTATGTGCTAAGATACTTAGCTAATGATTTGAGGAGAAAACTTAATAAGCTCTGGTGCTTAGAGAAGGTGTCTTGGTGAAGGTGACACTTCACTAGGCTTACAAAATAGGGTCTTCCCTATTTAGTGGGTGAGGGGAGAATGTTTGTTAGAGAGATGGGGAGGTATGTAAGGCTAAGTAACCATAACTAGCTTCCTGTTTCTGGAGCAGAATGTGAGAGGCAGCGTGTCCTCAGAAGGGGCCTAGAGCAGTGAGCAAGGTTGGTTTAAAGAGGGCCCATTCTGCCCTGGCAATGAACTTGTGTACTAGCCCAATAATGTGATCATTGTTGACTCTCATTTGTTAAGCAGCTTAATAGTATATGCCAGGAACTGTACTAAGTGCTTTATAGGTATTCTCTCATTCAATCCTGTGGGACATCCACAAGGGAAAATATAGAGGTTGAGAGATATGTTCCAGGCCATGCCTAATGGGTGTAGAGAGTGGTCTAACCTGAGAACTCTTTAGTTGGAGAATCATTAGAAAAGTGTTAAGCAGGGGAGTAGCATGATTACATTTTCATTTTAGATTACTTCTGCAGACAAAGTGGAGGTGGAATTAAGGGGGACAAAATAGGAGGCAGGGAAATAGTTGTGAAGCTCTTGATGTAATTACCCCCAGGTGAGGGGTAATTGAAACTGGATCTAGAAGCTTTTAGGTGTAGGAGTGATGAATTTGAGGAATATCCAGGAGGTGAAATCAGAGCTAATTAGATATGGTGGGGTCCAGGAGAAGGAGTCAAGGGAGACTTTCAGGTCTAGCATGGATTATTGTGTGGTGGTGTCACTTTTAAGACAAAGGACTCTGGAATAAAAGAGAGAGAGAGAGAGAGAGAGAGAGAGAGATAGATATGATTAGGCTGTGGAGGCTTCTCCTTTCACACAGCATTTAGTTAGCTTTCCCTTGTTCCTCTGCCACAGGGGGACATACTGCTTCTCTCCTCTGGAGGACACACCCGTCACCAGACAACTGAAAGTGCTAACTCCTTGACTTTATACTTCCCAGCCTCCAGAACTATGATCAAGTAAATTTCTGTTCTCCATAAATTACCCGGTCTCAGGTATTTTTTTAAAACAAACAAATGATAAAGGAGGGCTGGGCTTGAGGCACTAGGTTCGATTCTCAGCACTGCATATAAATAACTAAGAATAAAAGTCCATTGACAACTAAAAAAATTATTAAAAAGAAAAAACAATAAAGGACAGCGGAGGCAGATATGCACAAAGACACAGGACACCAGGGCATTCAATAGGAAGCAGAGTTTGTTTGTGCTGTCACAGGCTCAGCCGATTCTTATCCGAAGGCTAAGCATTTAGTGTAGGGAGGCTTAGCCTTATGTACTCTTGTTTGCTTTTACACATTGGTACTTTGTTTCCCAAATGAGGTAATACATATCTGATTAGGCATTCTATTTCTATACTACAGAGTGGCAATAATGTTACAACTGAGTTGTGGAAGGTTGATACTGATGGCATTCTGTTACCTTTTTCTGTGCTCTTCAGAAAATCTCTACCAGAGAAGGATAAGTTCGGTAGTTGAGCTGAGGAGCCAGTGGGGACATTCAGTGGCATCATACCTCAGGCATATGAATCTGTACATGTGAGTCTGAAACTCAGAAGAGAGATTTGGGCTAGAGTTGGAGATTTGGAAATTGTTAAGTGGCAGTTGATATCCAGAGGATTGGTAACTAAACACAGCTGGAAGGCATCACCCTGGAGAATGGAACTCTTCTTAAGGAGGCAGTAGTGAACGAAGAGACCAAGAGGTAAAAGGAGAACAGTGGAGTGTTACAGAGGCCAGGGGAGTAGAGAGCTTCAAGAAGACCCTGGCGGAAGGTGTCATATGCTACAGAGTGACACAGGAAGGTAAGGATGGAAAAGTGGCTTGATTGTTTTAGTTCAGAAGTCATAGTTAGCCTTGTGAGAGTAGTTTCAGTGGAGTGATGGGCTGGTTGTGGGACTTCCATAGATTCAGGAATGAAGTTGAGTTTGGAAAGAGGAGACCAGGATGATAGATAATCTTGGAGAAAGTTGGAATAAAAACTAGACAGGGGATTAGAGAGTGTATGTGGAACATGAGGTTGAAAAGCTAACTGTAAACTTGGCATACTCTCAACCTTGAGGAAGCTGGTTTGGGCTCAGTCCAGTGAGTTGAAAGTTCTTGAAACTTTTGGAGAGTAGAGACTTAACTAATGGGAGTTAGGATCAGGTGCTTGCTTCCTCTGGAGCCTCTCAGGTGAGGGTTTATCTGTTCCTGAATGGAGTCTAATTTACTTTATCTGTTGTGAATGCAGTATACATGTTAGAAAATCATCACCAGAGTGCATCATCCTAAATTATATTTTATAACAACAATAACAAAAGATGGGGATATTGAGGGAGGAAACTCTGGGAAGGAAAATGACTATTAAATGTCAGGCATTGGGCTGGGGTTGTGGCTCAGTGGTAGAGTGCTCGCCTAAGTGGGTGAGGCACTGGGTTCCATCCTCAGCACCACATAAAAATAAATAAATAAAATAAGGGTATTGTGTCCAACTGCAACTAAAAAAAAATTTAAAAAAATAAAAATAAAGGCATTGTGTTCACCTACAACTAAAAAAAAAAAAAAATGTCTGACATTGTACTCTTTACTTCGGGCATTTTATTTTATCCTCCTTGGCACCCCATAGGGATAGTGAGGACTTTGAGATCCCAGTGCCTTATCTTTCCTTATTTATCCCAGGTTCTACCCCTGAACGGCTGTGGCCTTCAACAAGTCTCTCAGTTTTCTTGTTCGTAAAAAGCCATGGTTATGATTCTTAAGTTCTTCCCATCTCTAGTTTCTAGGTATCTGTGAATATTCACTAACAGTGTTCTTATTTGGGCATGAAGAAAAGGCTAATAAGGGAATTTCCCCCCTCTCAGTGAAGTAATAACTTCATAGTAGCACTGTCAGGTTGTTCAGACTAAATAATTTATTTTCCCATCACAAAGTGAGGACCCATTATGTATGTGGCCTTAGAAGGCTAGTGTAAAATAAATCAAGTAAATAGGCTTGGTGACAGGCCTTCCATCAATTGTTACTGGCCCTGGGCACATGGGCAAATAGCTACCTGCAAGATTGTGTGATAATTTTAAAGTGTGTTATAGGTTAAGTGCTAAATATTTTTATTAATTTAGGAATTACTTTGGCACGTGGTCTTTAAAAATAACGTTATTATATTGTCATAAATCTTGATTAAGGCAACAAAACATATTTACTATGGCCAGCTTCACAGCTGGGGTGAAATATTTTATAGCATGTATAATGAGCCACAAGATGATGATTATTCTCTGTTCATATCTGAAAAATGAGAGTTGGGAAATGAATTAGAAGCTTTAAAGGTCTATTTAATTGTGAAAATTAATTTCAAGGAATGGCATCGTGTGCCCAGTGAGTACTTAATAATTGAGGAGGTCAGTGAAAAGGAAGTTATAAGGCTTTCAGACCTCCTCAAGTCCATTTTGGGAAAGGCTATAATAAAAATACAGTGCTAGTGTGACTATCACAAACTTGCTTTAGAACATGATGTGAAAAGAAACAAAATTAGCAAATACTAAGCATTTTAAGTTGAACCGTTCATCCAAATTGGAGTCCATGTAGTTATTCCAGGTACGCTAATGACCTGGTGTGAAAGGAGACGTGGACATCTCAGAACAGCTGTCAGCTGTGCATCCCTGGCTTTTACTGTAGGCTCAACAAATGAGAGGGCCTGGCACTAGCACAATCAGTGCTTATGTTGGATGTTTTTATGGTGTTGGCATCCTGTATAGTCATTCTTGTCCTGTGGTCCTGTTTGGGATGAGGGGAGAAGAATATATAGGTGCAGTGGACTTAGAAAACTTTTAGCCCTTCTTGTTTACAAGTGAGGTTAACAAAAGCCAAAGAGGAGAGCTGACTTGGCTAGTAAGAGAGTCAGGGCCCAGGTCCTACAGAGCCTGGGCTGAGGTTCTTTACCCTGCTGTAGAAACACCAGCCAGGGCCCCTTATCTGTGTATTCCCATGCTTTCTCTAAACATTTTTATCTAGTAAAATGGAGATGTTATTTCATAAGTTTACCCCCAGGGCTTTGAAAAGAGACTTTTCTATGAATTGCCTTGATTCTATGAAACAAAGAAATCTTTCTCCATCTTTCTACCTACTTCTATCTTTGTCTTTTTCTTCATTATGTACTATTAGTGAATAGTAGTAGTAGTTGTTGCTGTAGAAGTGTAGTAATGGTAAATATTTATTGAGTAGTGTTTATGTTAGGCCCCTAGTAATTGCTTTACTTTACCTCATTTAATTTTACCAATAGTTCTCTGAGATGGCATTTTATTATTACCCACATTTTCCAGAAGAGAAAGATGTTAAGTAGTATATCAAAGGTTAGATTTTATAGAAGAGAAAGATGTTAAGTAGTGCATCACAGGTTACATGGTAGTAATTGGTGGTGCTCAGATTTGAATTCAGGCAGTGTGACTGGATACTTTTTACTGCCCTTCCAAGACAATCTGTAAAGAAGTGCTGTCCACCAGAAGTGTGAGCTACAATATATGTTACATACATAATTAAAAAATTTCCAGTGGGAATGCTGAAGAAAAAAAAGCAAAAAGAATCAGGTAAAATTAATTTGTGCAACCTAATGAATTTTATAGTGCCTAATGTACCTAAAATATGATTTCAGTATGAACTCAGTAAAATAAAATGAAATTTACTAAGTCTCTGAAATATAATGTATATTTTATACTTACAGCTTATCAATTTTGACTAACCATGTTTTTAAGTGCTTGGTAGCCACATGTGGAAAAGAGCCACTCTTGTGGCCGCTGCTGCTTCAAAGTGACGGGAGAGTTGGTAAAATGTCTGATGCTGTGTTCTACTGAGGAGTGAACCAAGAGAGTGAAACCCCATGGAAAATCAGCAGATGAGACCATTGAAAGGGAAGAAGGCAGAATAGGAATACCTGGTGGGACCCAGTGACTTCCACCCCTCATCCCCTCAGCCCTGACTGGGAGCATGAGGAGGATGGAAAAGAGTTTGCTGCCTATTTCCCTGGAGCGGATGCCCTTCTTTTTTCTTCCCAAATAGATCTCATTTCCCCAGGTTGTTACTCATCTGGTTAGTTTCCATAGCACTTATTCCTTAAGGCACCTTGGGAATAAATAGGCATTTGTGGGCTGGCCACCACATATTGCACCATCGTTTCTATGGAAAAGACTTAAGAATGCTAAGACTTATAAATAACTTGGTTTTGCAGTATCTTTTGTTAATTGTGGGGGAAGTAAGACCAGGGAAGAAATGGTAGTTGTCATTTGTTTTGTAATCTCTAGGTTAGGGCATAGGTTAAGTAAGAGTGGTGAACTTTTAGTTGGTATTTAGGGGTCATATTTATCACCTCCTCTCTCTTCCTTTGTGATTCTGCTGGGCTGCCCTCCAAGTAAGCCGTCTCCAGTTGTTGACTAGAATATTAGTTGAGAAGAGATCTTCTTGGAACTGAGCTGTGTGAATGGTTTCCTTTCAGAATTTCCATTTTTAAACACATTCTTCCCATAGATTCTCTTGCTTATAGAAAGCAGTAGAGGTTATGCTAATAAGGCAAATAACGCTGAAGTGTCTAAAAAAAAGAAGGGTCCTAGGCTTCCTCTGTTCCAAAAATGCAAACCTGTGTATTGTGTAAAAATGCCAGAATAAGAATTTTGTATTTTTCTGAATTAAAAGGTAAAATAGTGAGATTTTTAAATACTGAGTACTCTCAGAATTATACTGTGGTTAAGATTTGTTTACATTCCACTGAAAGTATTTATAAAATTGAAAAGAACCTCAATCACTAGAGACTTTGAGAGAGAACACCAAGAAATGTACTGCATAATAAAGTGATTTTGTAATTTTAAAAATATTTGAAAAGAAATGAGAAATGTGGAAAATGTGATAAGGGAATATAATCTTGGTTAGTAAAGCAGAAATGAGGTAATCAAATACCTGCAGACTATTAGGGGAAGGGAGAACTTAGTGAAAATATTTGATTTAAATAGTCAAGAGATTTTTAAGATGGGCATATATGTTTCTATAACTGATTGCTAAGACTGGCATGGGGTCCCACATTTGTGTCTCTAGCCTAGGCTAAGATTATTTCAGCTCATTGAATTTATTGATGCTTCCTGTGGGACACCAGGAAGAAAGGCCTATTCACTCCCCATCCAAGATTTGCATTTGGGCAGATGTTTAGCTAATTCTTAAAAATTTTGTGTTGAAATTCTGTCTGCTTCAGTGTTCACTCATTTCTCATTGCATCGTTTCTCTGTAAGGTACAAGTCAGAGGTCAAATGCATTTAAACAATGCATCCTTTTAATAAAATTTTTTTTATTAAAAAATTTTTTTGGGGGGCTGAGGTTATGGCTCAGTGGTAGAGCACTTGCCTTGCATGCGTGAGGTACTGTGTTTGATCCTCAGCACCACATATAAATAAATAAAGGTATTATGTACATCTACAACTTAAAAACAAATAATTTACTTTTTTAAATTGTAGATAGACACAATACCATAAAGGTATTATGTCCATCTACAACTTAAAAACAAATAATTTACTTTTTAAAATTGTAGATAGACACAATACCTTTATTTTAATTCATTTTATTATTTTTATGTGGTGCTGTGGATCAAACCTAGTACTTCACACATGCCAGGCACAACCCCAGCCCCAACAATGCATCCTTTTGACAAACTTTATCACTTTTCTAATGTTATACTTTAAAATTTTTTGAAATTTCATTTATATGAAAGACTTTATATATTTTTTTTAAAAGAAGGAAATATTTCAGAAATACACTGAGTTTGAACATAAAACTTTCCATTTATTTTTAATCTTCCCTCACTCCCACCCTCGTCCCTGGGGGTTGCTGTGTTAATAGTGTATGCTTGAAATTCCTTTTTCCTATGTCTACGTTTATTTAATTTAGTTCAATAAATATGCAGGTGCCTTCTAAGTGCCAGATGTGTACATATACATATATGTACATAGACACACTTATATACATACATATATTTACATAAATGGATCCTATAGTACTGAGACTTGCTCATGTCACTGTCCTTTGGAATTCAGGTCAAAACTGCAGCTCTACTTTATTCTTTTCAATGGCTACATTGTTTGAATGCATTACAGTTTATTTTCCGCTCACTGTATTGATGGACATTTAGTACCTCCAGCTTTCTGAAATTATAAACAATGCTGTAATCTGCAATACTTTATGTATTTAAAATTTTGATGAGTCAAACTATCCAAAAAGCTGAACCAATTTATACATCCAGTAGTATATGAAGCATCGTTTTCTACATATATTATTTAGTTACAGAACTTGAAGGATCACAGAATACAGCCTAACTCCCTACTCCAACCTTTTCCAAGGTAGAAACTCAGTCTTGGGGGCTTGAAATGATTTGCACAGGTCTTACCCAGCAGAACTATGAACACTTCCCAGTTTCTGATTTTGTTTCCTTGAAAAACATCTTGATTTAGACACATTTTATATCACAAGGTTCCACCAGTGTTTATCTGTTCCTTTCTTTTCTGTTTTTACTGAAAACAAACATCCTTTTAAGTCTCACATTTTTCGCTTTGTGTTACTAAGTCTCCTGCCCTTGCCATGTTGTCTGCATGGAGCATCCTTCATTCATCTTTAAAAAGCCACCTTATCCACAGGGTGTATGGGTTACTTTAGATTTACTCATGGGTACAGTAAAGAGAATGTTTTTATGAATTTTGTTTTCATCATCATCAGATTCCACCATTTCAAATAAAACATATGCATCTTCGTTTATAAACTCTGAGAATGAAATAAACAACAGGCATTTGTCTATTACAGAATTTTTACTACACTTGATGGTTTTATGTTTGTCAAATAATGTGATGCCATTTCAGTGAAATGAAGTCCAACTTAACATTTAAAAAATTTATTAACCACAGTTTACTTTTTCTTTTAAGAAATGACATTCAAAGGAAATTCTGCTTAGACAGTATAAATAGTTGCTCTTCTTCTGTGTCAATATATTTATTCCTAAGGTGCCTTCATTGTAGGCACTCTTCCAAAGGCATGGCCCTAGTCTTGTCTTTTGATGGGCTCTGAGAATCTGTGTCAGTGGCATTCCAACTTGGTGCTGTAGCTGAGCTGGTCACATATCAAGATTATGACTTAAGGTAAAGAATCAACTGATGAAATTCTAAGAAACAGATCAGCCTTGTTGCATATTTTGTTCACAATAAAGGAGATAGAATTCAATATTAGATGTGAATTAAGTTTGGTCCATGAATGTTGTTCAAAACTGAGAGCAGCAGTCTAATCATAAGCTCATCAATTATTCAATAATGTCTTGGGGGGATTAGTGCACAGAATACAGACGACCCATCCCCTATCCTTTAGAGTTTTTGTTCCAAAACAGTAGGAAAAAAAATACATTATTCTTCCCCTTTTTATGGGCTTTATTGTCCCACAGTATTAAGTGAAATATATATATATATGCACCAGAAAAGGTGAAAGGAAGATCACGTATTTGCTTATTCATGGGGACTATGGAAGTTTGGGAGTAAGATTAAGTTTGAAACATGAAAGAGTAACAGTTTTATAGAAAAAAACCATTTTGCTAATCTTAAGAGACATGGAGTTTTTGCACGTAAACTTTTTTTAAAAAATATTTTTAGTTGTAGATGGACACAATACCTTTAGTTTATGTATTTATGTAGTGCTGAGGATCAAACCCTGTGCCTCAGACTTGCTAGGCAAGTGCTGTACCACTGAGATACAACCCCAGTCCCAGACATGAACTTTTCTAAAATGCAGGTAATTGATTTGAGCTTGTTTGTTCCCTTATTCTTATGAAAGCACTATAGATTTGGATTTGGGAAGAGTTCTTGGTTGACTCAGTGACCCCTTATTTTTTGTTAGTCAGTGGCTGTAGTTTTAAATAATAACTTCTAGACTACCTGGGAATACTTTCTTTCTTTTTTCTTTTCTTTTTTGAGAGAGAGAGAAATTTTTAATATTTATTTTTTAGTTTTTGGCGGACACAACATCTTTGTATGTGGTGTTGAGGATCGAACCCGGGCCGCACCATGCCAGGTGAGTGCGCTACCGCTTGAGCCACATCTCCAGCCCCCTGGGAATACTTTCTCCTCTGTTTTGTCTATTGTTTTTTTTATTGTGGTAGAGAATGGTATGTTAGAATAAAGATAGGCCTCATGAAACTAAAGAGGAAGAGATTATTTAGGAGAAAAAGAACAAAGACTAATATGATTTGTGAATATTTTCTTTGCATTTTGTTCTAGAATGGCACAAATAAACTTATAAATCAAGATTGTAGTTTGAACTAATTTTTCAGTTAACCTTTTTTTTTTAGTTTCACAGAAAATAGCCAAGATGTTTAACAAACTGTAGTCAAAGCATGCATAGTAGAAGGTTTTTATAACATTCTACAAATGAAAAGCCAGTTTCCTTTATACAGACAGTAATGCAGATGTTCACAGTAGCTTTGCTACAAAGAAATTAGATTGCTGCAATTGATGATTCCACTGCTTTAATGGGAGTTCATGCTATAATAACATCTATTAATTCAGAAAATATATCATTTAAATCTGGGCAAGAATATTGTAGACCTGTAAGTTGCCACTGAAGAAATTAAATGGAAGTGGCTTGTCCTGTATTTTCAAATATTATTACAACTAATAACCTCTGCACCTATCATGATTTTTCATTGTTGTTTTGGCTCTAAGTGCATATATTTTTTGCTGTCAGCGTACTGTTCATGTAGTTTTCAGCGGACTTGGGACCAGTACAGCTGAGTACAAAAAAGAATAGTTATGTAAAACCGAGATGTATGAATGAGCTACTCATAGAGTTCAGCCTGTGGCTTGCCTTTCACCTTCTGGAGGACTGCCTTATACAAAGTCACACGTGGAGCAAGTGAGAGCTGCAACTTAGGAGGGTTGATGACCGGGTGAGATAGGTCTTGGGTAAGCTTTCAGAACTTGGGTTAGGAAAATCTCTTAAGTCTTTGTACCTGACCCCTTTCTGAAGCATAAATTGAAGAATGTACTTGGTAGGGAGAAAGAAACAGCAAGCTTCTGTATTTGGGGGAAACTTTAACCCATAATATGTATGTATGACATATCAAAATACATTCTACTGTCATGTATAACTAAAAAGAATAAAAAATTCAAAAAAACCTACAGTAGGGTGAAGCTCATTTGGGTCATTTGATATTTACTTTGTTCAGGAATGCCCTATTTGAATGCTTTTGTTTGTATGTTTGCAGGTACTTGGGAAAGGTTGCTTTAATTAGAGATTGGGCCCTGAGAGACTGAGGCTTGAATTGAATAGAAAATAAAAATAATACTGTGGATTAGAAATTGTGCCTTTATTTTTCTTTTTTTGCCTTGGGAGTCTTAGATATTTTGTAATTGAATAATAAAGCAGTCCCTTCTCCTAGACACCACAGAATTAGTTACATTGCCAAAGCAAGCCTGGAGCATTGCCTAGTTTGAAAGAACATTTTCCAAAGATGGTCCAAAGCCACTGATGGGCCCTGATAAAAAATATTGGCAAATAACAGGCAAACTCAAAGTCTCTCATTTATATATATCCTTTGGCAGCCTACTAATAACTAATCAAATGAAGCACTAAGGGTATGCAAATTGTGGCATTCATAAACTCACATTAGCATAATACAGAGTTTATGAAGGATACTGATTATTCTAAGTCTGGCTTCCATGCAATGTGTAGCAACACATGTCACGAACATGCATGGGTTAGAGTTATTTTACATTTCTGGAAAGACATATCATCAGCATATGTCAAATTGAGTTTTCCAGTTGTTTCTATTGTTTTTTTCTTGTAAGTTACTGTTTAGCCTTCTCATCATGAAATTTAGTTTTAGGTTGCTCAGTTAACCCAGTAGTGTATTTTGATGCATATTTGTATCAATAGCATTCTTGTTCTGTAACTTTTAAAAAATATATTTATTTATTTTCATGTGGTGCTGAGGATCAAATCCATGTGAAGCAAGTGCTCTACCACTGAGCTACAGCCCCAGTGCTTGTTCTGTAATTTTTTAGTGACTCTACATTGCACTTTGAATATGAAATATTCTTATATTAGTAAGACAAATAGATATGTAATCCCTCAAAAGAAGGCCTGAAAAATGGCCCTTCATTGTTAGACCAATGGAATGTATTTTACTTGGTTTGAATAGGGTATGTTAAGATTCAAGAACTGCTGCCTGGAGGGTCTGTCAGTGTCAGATCATTTCTTTCCTTCACTATAGCAGACGTCTTGTAAGTTCAGGACTTTGACAGACCTTGGTTTTTGAATTCTCTATTGATTGTGTCCTTGGAGAAGTTAACTTAATCTTGTGTGTAACTCAATTTCCTATCTGTAAAGTGGGAAATTAAAAAGTATCCACTTAATACAGTTCTTTGAATATTAAATAAGATGATATATGAAAAGTGCTTAGAGGGGCTGGGGTTGTGGCTCAGTGGTAGAGTGCTTGCCTCACATGTGTGAGGCACTGGGTTCAATTCTTAACACCACATATAAATAAATGAATAAAACAAAGGTCCATTAACACTAAAAAATATTTTTTTAAAAAAGTGCTTAGGACTGCCTTAACAGATAGAAGCATTCTTTATTATTATTATTATTTATTATTATTAATTATTATTTTGATATGTGGTGTCACTATGTGCTGTGTGACTCAGACTCACTTTGAACTCTGGTCTCAAGCTATCTACCCACCTCAGTTTCCTAAGTAGCTGGAACTACAGTTTTGTGGTCCTGGGGAGTCCAACCCAGGGCTTTCATGTTTTCACATGCTGGGCAGGTGCTCCACTACAGAGTTACATCCCAGCCCTTAGCCATTTTTATTAAGTGAGAAGTACTTTCTATGTCCCTACTACAAGATGGTTAATTTACTAGCAGATTGTAATTTTGTTTAAGCTTGTTTCAGGTTAAAACAGTCAACAAATAGTTATTCAGCAAATATTTTAATGTCATTTGTTTGCAGGTTCAGGTTCATTGATAATTATGGTTTATGTTTCAAATGATCTTCTTGGTTATTCAAATTTTGGTGTCATTTTGTAAAATCTGATTACTTAGGAGTAGAGTTGTCGTGTTGCTGTTTTCTTATTTACCTGTGATAGGAGTGTTATATTGCCTTCAATCAGTTGTCTTCTTGTAGGAACCCTTTTTTAAAAAAATTATTTTTTAATTGTTGATAGACACAATATCTATATTTTTATGTGGTGCTGAGGATCGAGCTCAGTGTCTCACATATTTGAGGCAAACACTCTACCACTGAGCTACAACCACAGCCCTTATAGGAACTTTCTTAATTCATTTGTCATTTTGTGAGCAGCAATTTAATTAAAACTAGACCACGTTTGGAAAATTCACTGAAGTAGGCACATGTAAACTTAGTACTCCCCATAAACAAGGAAGAGCACTGCCTCAGGCCTGCCTCTTTGTGGAATTCCCATTCTTAAGATACCTGTTTATCTTATGAGACAATCAGCTGTTGTTTTTTTTTTTTAAAGAGTGAGAAAGAGGGAGAGAGAGAGAGAATTTTTTTAATATTTATTTTTTAGTATTTGGCGGACACAACATCTTTGTCTGTATGTGGTGCTGAGGATGGAACCCGGGCCGCACGCATGCCAGGCGAGCGTGCTACTGCTTGAGCCACATCCCCAGCCCCCAATCAGCTGTTTTTTAAAAATATTTTTTAGTTGTTGATGGACCTTTATTTTATTTATTTGATTGTGGTGCTGAGAATCGAACCCAGTGCCTCGTGTGCTAGGCAAGCACTCTACCACTGAGCCATAACCCCAGCCCCAAACGGCTGTTTTTGACATGTTGATCACAGGAGGGAGGCAGTGTCCACCCACATATTAAATGTTAGTAAAGCTTGATATTTTTGGTCATTTTTGTAGATTAAAAATAAATATCAAGAGAAGTGTTAATATTTTCTTCCCAAATCCTTATGTATTGTGCTGTCCCTGGGAACTGAGCACCCAGTTTTGGAGAACCAGTAGCCAATTATTTGAATATTAATTCTTATTCTGATACAAGAATATGATTTGCTGATATATAACTCATAAATATTGTATTTAGCATCTTTGTGGTTATTTTTGTATGATATTTGTGGAAATAGTTGACTTCTAGCATTGACATTCTTTGTCATCTAATACTGCCTTTCCCAGGGAAACCTCACAGAGGTTTTGTTAATCTTTGTTTTTCTGTCACCTCTCACTGGGCCTGTATTAAAAAGAGAGTTCAATAAACTGTTTTTTTTTTTTTTTTTTTTTTTTTTNGAAAAGATAAAACATGTGGTCTGATTTACAGAACTCTTTGGAAGAAGTAAGATTTGAGCTGGTCTTTGTTGTTTATTTATTTATTTTTGGTATTGGGGATTGAACCCAGGGCCTTATGCATGTGAGGCAAGCACTCTACCAACTGAGCTGTATCCCCAGCCTTCAATAAATCTCTTATCAAATGACTTACATGCATATTCAGAAACTAGTTTGTCCTTGGCAAAGAAGTAGAGAATCAAGGTAGTAATTGGCACATGGAGTTGCATGTCCTCTCAATAAAATAATTTTGTCATATAGTTTTGTTATGAGGCAGTTTCTTAGTGTTAAAGCTGAACATATCTATAAACACTTACTTACAAGCATATAAAAATCACAGAATGGGGCTGGGTTGTGGCTCAGTGCTAGCACTTGCCTAGCATGTGTGAGGCACATGCTGGGTTCAATCCTCAGCACCACATCAAAAATAAATAAAGGTATGTGTCCATCTATAGCTAAAAAAAATAATAATTAAAAAACAAAAACAGAATGACAAGACTTCGAAGCTGGACTGGATGTGACTTTGTCTTTCCCAGAGAAAAAGTTATCAGGAATCCTGTCATGTGAATCTCAGTCATGCCTCACTGTAGCAGTTTACTGCCCTGGTGAGAGTTCTCTTCTCCAAGTTTACAGAATATCAGAATCAAGGTTACGCCTGCCAGTATGGTCAGTCTTCACCTCTTTATTTATACGCTTGGATGACAAGCACAGAGTATATATCAAAAGAAGTGGAGTGCCCTTCCCATGAGATAGTGATATGTGATTTTTTTTAAAGAGTGTTTAAAATGCAGACAGGACTTCATTTATCTCCCCAAGCGATATTAATTTAAAGTTTAAGGAATACTACTTCAAATTACACACCACATGGGTACCAAGAGCAGAAAGAAATTGCTAAACCATATGCTTGTAAATGCCATCTCTTCTCTCAAGAGAAAGATCATTTATATTTTGCAATTAAAGAGCAGAAGGTCCTTTCCCCCATAAAGGCCTTTCAGTCAGGAAAAGTGCGGGGTGGAGAGGGCTTCCCAGGGGAGATTCAAACAGCAGCATTCAAGGACTCATTGGCATCTCCACCTTGTGGAACTCTGTTCGTCAAGCATTTCCTGATTAAACCCTGGAGAATAAGCTTTAATTCTGAAAAATGTAGTTAGCTCTTGTTATGGTAAAGTTTGTAAATGGTTCTGTTGAAAGTGAGCCTCAAGTAAAGAAATTGATGTTTGGGTCAACTTGGTTTTCTCCTCCCCAGCAGGCAGTTATGACATTGCAGTGTATGAGCTACATATGGTGCTCTCACTTTATCGACGGACATTGTTTATTATTTTGGTTAGAACAAATGGGTATGAGTTTCTAATTGCATAATAAACAGGCAGTAACCCTCAGGATTTAAGTACTGCTTCTTTAGTAATTTTTTAAATGTTTGGTGCATTTGAATCAATTAAAATGAATTAATCAAGAAAAATAATGTAGTTTCTTTATTATTCCTGGTAAATAAAAACATATGAGGTCTTATTGTACCTCCAACTAATAATTGTATGTGATACCATGAAAGGTACCATTTTCTGGTGGTGGATATATTTCTGTCCTCTCTTATACTAAGTCTTTGTTTCCCTGACCTCTTATTCTTTCCGCCCACCTTGCAGGGACAGTTTGAAGGGAACACATTACCCTTGCCTTATCTTGTAGCTATAAGCAAGTTTAGACTTCAGGACTGTAACAAGAGTAAATCTCAGAACTCTTTGCTTGTTAGAAAATTCCACCTTAGATCTGGAAAAAGTCAGTTTGAAATCTCTTAGGTGAAAATCTTAAATTGGGATAGATCAGATACTGTCCTTCTTAGAAGGACGTGCTACCTAGGTATCTGTTATACCTGTCTTAGTGTAATGGACCTTTTTGGGGGAGGAGGGGCTGTGTTAGTGTAATGAATTTTTTGTCCTTGCCTTCAAGTTGTAATTAATTTTTATCTGTAATATATAGTCCCTCTGTTTGTCATTTCTGTCTTAGTCACTAAATCAGGTACTACTGGTTGTGGCAAATTAAAACACTTGTTCTCTGTTACATCAGCCAATTTATTTTGTAATTTTAACAGCCAAACTTATTGAAACATTTGTTTCTAGTTTTATTACAAATATAACATAATTATTATAAACCGTTTAAAACATCATGGAAACAAATGGCACACTATATAAAATTTTTCTACAACCTCAATCTATTGAATTACCCCTTATTAACAACTTAATATATATATTTCTGCATTTTCAGTGTCTATATTTTATTTTTTATTTTATGAGACAGGTTTTACTATGTTGCCTAGGCTGGCCTTGAACTCAGAATCTTTTTGCCTCCATCTCCTGAAATAACTGGGATTACAGGCATGTGCCACCACACTCAATTTATATTATATTTGATTTGTTTAAATAGAATAAGAGTTTACTATAGTAAAATAATTTCTTAGTATGTTTTTTGCATGTAAATACATATATTTAAGATTTTTTCAAGGTCATATATCTAACTTTATTCTAAATTTATTTTTAATTATTCATAATATTTCACTATATTGATGTATCATTATTTGACCATTTCCTTTAAATGGACATTAAGGGGGTTTTTTCTTTCTTTCTTTCTTTTTTTTTTGTTTACAGAAAGTGCTGATGCTGACATTCATGTTTTTTAAATTTTGCACTCTTGTGTGAATATCCAGGTTATTTTTGGAAGAGAGCCAGTCAACATTTTTAAAAAATAAATCCATATTTTTCTCCCATTGAATTGAAAAGCTACATTTATATAAATGACAAATTCCTTCATATATGTTTGTTTATTTCAGACTAATATGTTCTCAGGAGCTGTCCTTCTAATGTGACATTGTTTTGCTCTGATTTACAATTTTTTTTTTTTAGTCTAGTAAGCTGGCCCTTTCTTTGTTTTTTTTTCTTTTTTCAGAATATATTCCAACTCACATATTTGTTCTTTCATTTGAACTCTCTTATGTCAGTTAACTTTAAAAATTCTTTTGTGATTTTGCCCTAGATTATTATTATTATTTTGGACAGAATGTCTTTATTTATTTTTATGTGGTGCTAAGGATTGAACCCCAGTGCCTCACACATGCGAGGCAAGTGCTCCACTACTGAGCTAGAGCTTTAGCCTTAAGATTATTTTTAATTCCTGGATTAATTAGAATTTTGTTTCTCTTCATTTTAGAATACTTCTTGATAAGGGTGGATGTAGCTCAGTGTTACAGCACTTGCTTGCCATTCATGAAGCCCTGTGTTCAGTTTTCCAGCACTACAAACAGAAAAACCTGCAAACTTATTAATAAATACAAAATTCTTAGGGATAGGGTTGTAGCTCAGTGGTAAAGTGCTTGCCTAGCATGTGTGAGGCACTGGGCTCAATCCTCAGCACCACATAAAAATAAACAAATAAAGGCATTGTATCCATCCATAACTAAAAGTATTAAAAAAAAATTCTCTTAAGTTTTTAGCTTGAACAGGTATTTTTTAAAACTGTGTATCACGACCAAAGGCATTTTGTTGAATTTCATTTTCTAGAGATTCATTACAATAACATTTTTGTTCACAATATAAAGTATAATAAAACATCAAGTATCCGTTTTTCATGTGGTGATTTAAGAATGATTGATCTCTTTATGATATTGAGTCTTTTTATTCCAAAACAATGTATGTTTCCTTATTTATTTTTCTTAAATTCTTCAGTAGAGCCTGCACCTCCACTTTAGGTTGGTTATTTTTCCCATATTTTTAATTGATACATTATAATCATATGTAATGACAGGATTTGTTGTTATACATTCCTGCATGCACACAATATAACAATATAATTTGGCCAATAGCATTCCCCAGTATTTCCTTTCCCCCAATCCTCACCCCATTCCTTTTCTTTGACTTTTCATCCTCTACCTGCCTGCCTTTTTCTTTTTCCTCTCTAGCTTCCATATATGAGAGAAAACATGACCCTTGAGATTGGCTTATTTTGCTTAACACAATGGTCTCAAATTCCATCCATTTTCCTGCAAATGACAAAATTTCATTTTTCTTTATGATCAAATAAAACTCCATTATGTGTGCATATCACATTTTCTTTATCCATTCATTTATTGATGGACGCCTAGACTGGTTCCATAATTTGGCTATTATGAATTGTGCTGCTATAAACATGGGTATGTTGAATTATGTAGGATAAATACTGAGGAGTGGTATAACTGGGTCATATGGTGGATGGACAGCATGCCTTTATTTTATTTTGTTTTATGTAGTGCCCAGGATTAAACCCAGTGCCTTACACATGCTAGCCAAGTGCTCTGCCACTAAGCTACAGCCCAGCCCCATTCCTAGTCTTTTGAGGAACCGATTTCCAAAGTGGTTGTACTAATTTCAGTCGTACCAACAGTTTAAAAGTGTTCCTTTTTATCTGCATCCTCTCCAGGATTTATTATTGTTTGTATTCTTTTTTTAAGTGCGCTTTAAAAAAATTAATTTGTTTATTTTTATGTGGTGCTAAGGATTGAACCCAGTGCCTCACACATGCTAGGCAAGCACTTTATCACTGGGCTACAACCCCAGCCCTCTTTCTATTCTTGATGTTTGCCATTCTGGCTAGAGTAAGATGAAATCTCAGTGTAGTTTTGATTTGCATTTCCCTAACTGCTATAATGTTGAACATTTTAAAATATATTTCTTCTTTTGAGAAGTGTCTGTTTAGTTCATTTGCCACTGATTATTATTTTTCTTACGTTTTATCTATTCTGGATATTATTCCTCTGTCAGAAGAGTAGCTAGCAAAGATTTCTCTCCCATTCTATAAGTTCTGTCTTCACATTCTTAATTGTTTCTTTTGCTGCACAGAAGCTTTTAAATTTGATGTCATTTCATTTGTTAACTCTTGGCATTATTTCCTGAGCTTTTGGGGTTTGATTGAGAAAGTCATTGCCTCTGTCTGTGTGCTGGAGTGTTGATCCTATGTTTTCTTCTAGGAGTTGCACAGTTTCTAGTCTAATTCCTAAGTCTTTGATCCCCTTTTGTTCAGCGTGAGAGACAAAGGTCTCGTCTCATTTCTTCTACATATGATAATCAGTTTTCCTTTGTTAAAAAGGCTGTCTTTTTCTCCAAAGTTTCTGGCACCTTTGTCAGGAATCAAATGATTTAATCCGAGTTGGTTTGTCTCTGTATCTTTTATTTTGTACTATTGGTGTATGTTTCTGTTTTTATGCCAGTACCATGCAGTTTTTATTACTATAGCTCTGTCGAAAAATTTGAGGTCAGGTATTATGATGCCTCCAGCATTGCTTTTTTGGCTTAGAATTGCTTTGGCTATTCAGGGCTTTTTGTTCAAATGAGTTCATTTTAGCACTGTTTTTTTTTTTTTTTTCCCCCCAGTTCTGTGAAGAATGTCATTGGTATTTTGATAGGAGTTGCACTGAATCTGTATATGGCTTTTGATAGTATGGTCATTTAAACAATATTCATTCTGCCTATCCATGAACATGGGAGGTCTTTCCATCTTCTAATGTCATCTTTAGTTTCTTTTTTCAGTGTTCTATAGTTTTCACTGTAGAGGGCTTTCATCTCCTTGGTTAGATTTATTCCTAGGTATTTTATTTGAGACCTTTGTGAATAGGATTGTCAGCCTGATTTTTTAGTCAGCAGATTCATTATTGGTATATAGGAAAGCTATTGATTTTTCTATGCTGATTTTGTAACCTGTTACATTGCTGAATTTACTAACTTTACCATTTCGGTGAAGAGCTTTTTTTTTTTTAAAATATTTATTTTTTAGGTGTTGATGGACACACAAAACACAATGCCTTTATTTTTTTAATATGGTGCTGAGGATCGAACCCGGATCCCGCCTGTGCTAAGTGAGCACTCTACCGCTGAGCCACAATCCCAGCCCCTTGGTGGAGCTTTTTGGATCTTGTTAAGTATAAGATCATCATATCATTTGAAAACAGTGATGGTTTTACTTCTTTCTTTCCTACTTTTTATCCATTTCCTTTTCTTGCTTAATTGCTTTGGCTAGAATTTCTAGTGCTATATTAAACAAATAGGAGTGGTAAGATTGGGCATCCTTGTCTTTTTCCAGATTTTAAAGGAAATGCTTTCAGTTTTTCCCTGTTCACTTTGTTGTTGGCTTTGGGTTTTTCAGATATGTAGCCTTTGTGATGTTGAGGTAGGTTCCTTCTATCCCTAGTTTCTTCAGTGTTTTTGTTAGGAATGGGTGCTGAAATTTTGTCTGTATCTACTGAGATGACTAGGTGATTTTTGTCTTTAATTCTATTTATGTGATTAATTACATTTATTGATTTGCATATGTTAAATTATCCTTATATCCTCGGGATAAAACTCATTTGATCATAACGTACAATATTCTCTCTCTCTCTCTCTTTTTTTTGGTACTAGGGATTGAACCTAGGACACCTTAACCACTGAGCCACACCCCCAGCCCTTTTAATTCTTTTTATTTGCAGACAGGGTCTCACTAAGTGGCTTAGGGCCTTGCTAAGTTGCTGAGGCTGGCTTTAAACTCTGATCCTCCTGCCTCAACCTCCTGAGTGCTGGCACCACCATGCCCAGTGACAATATTCTTAATATGTTGTTAAACACAAATTGCTATTATTGGATCAAGAATTTTGCATATAAGTTCATCAGGGATATTTATCTGTAGTTTATTTCCTTGATGTATCCTTATCTGGTTTTGGTATGAATGTGAATTTGGAAGTGTTCATTCCCTTTCTATTTCATGGAATAATTTGAGGAGCCTTGACATTAGTTCTTTAAAGGACTGGTAGAACCTGTAGTAGAGTTTTATATTTCCTTTACATGTCCTGTGAATGTATTCCTAGATGTTGCATGTATTTAATAGTTATAAATTATGAATTATTTTACTTATATTTTCTAGCTGGTTTATTTTGCATGGAACAATATTATATATTTTCATATAGTTATTTGATGTGGTCATCTTAGTGAACTTCCCTTATTTTCTTTAATATTTTTTGGTTGATTCCTATGGTTTTTTTCATGAGGCAGTTATCATCTACAAATAATGACTCTTTGCCCCTTTGTTTCCTCATCTGTTTATGTTTGATTTGGTTAATTGCATTATCTTTTGTTCCTAAAAAATCTTAATAGTGATAAGAGTAGTCATATCTCAATGTTTCTTGTCTTTTATTAACCTAAAGCTTACATCTTTTAGGCTATATGTATGTGTGTATCAAATTAATGAAGTAAACTTTTATTCCCGGTCAAAACATTTTATAAAGTTGATAATATTTACAAAGGTATTTAAACTTTTACAGATCTAATTATATTTTTTTCTCCTTTAATCTTTTTTTTAAATTTGTAGTTGTATATGGACAACATGCCTTGATTTGTTTTATTTAAAAAATGTTTTTTAGTTGTAGATGGATACAATATCTTTATTTTCTTACAGTGCTGAGGATCTCTAACTCGGTGCCTCACATGTGCAAGGCAAGTGCTCTACCACTGAGCTACCGCTCTAGCCTCTATTTGTTTATTTTTATGCTGTGCTAAGGATCAAACACAGTGCCTCACACATCCTAGGCAAACATTCTGCCACTGACCTACACCCCACCCCTCCTTTAAGCTTTTAACCTGAAGATGCTTTAAAGAAGATTGAGTATCCTTTGAGACTTTTTATAGTACCTGAAGTTCTTTTATCACACGAAGTTCAGCTACCTTTCAAACCATACAAATCCCACTCTTAGAAAAAGGGATGAGAAATGTGACATTAAAGAAAAGTGAAGGAATGAGTACTGCTCAGTTTCTCATTGTAGGTTGTGTCTTTGTATGTAAAGTAAAACTTCTATACAGTTTTCAGTCTCATGGAAGATTTTCTCCTGAGCTAGAATACTGCTCTCTGAAGTGGTTATGCTAATTTTCAGTCCTACCAACAATGTATAAGTATACCTTTTCCCCCACATCCTCACCAGGAATTATTGTTATTTGTGTTCTTGGTGGTTGCTATTCTGATTGGAGTGGGGTGAAATCTCATTATAGTTTTGATTTGCATTTCCCTAATTGCTAAAGTTGTTGAACATTTTTTTTTTCGTTTATTTTGTTGGCCATGTTTATTTATTTATTTGAGAAATGTCTGATTAGATCATTTTCCAATTTATTGATTGGGTTTTTTTGTGATAAGTTTTTTGAGTTCTTTATATATTCTGGGTATTAATCTCTTGTTGGAAGTAGCTGACAAAGATTCTCTCCCATTCGATAGGCTCTCTCTTCATGCTCTTCTTTCCTTTATAGTTCAGAAGCTTTTCAATTTGATGTCATCTCACTTGTTGATTTTTTTTTATTTTATTTTTTGAGCTTCAGGAGTCTTATTAAGGAAGTTGGTACCAGTGCCAATATGCTGGAGTGTCTACTCTGTTTTTCTTCTAGCAGGTATAGTATTTCTGGTCTAATTCCTAGATCTTTGATCCACTTAGAATTGGTTTTTGTGCAGGGTAAGAAATAGGGTTCTAGTTTCATTCTTCTACAATATGGATGTCCAGTTTTCCCAGCACCAATTGTTGGAAAGGTTATCTTTTCTCCAACATGTTTTTTGAGTCTTTCTCATTGCTGTGCCTGTGTGGGTTGTCTCTGTGCCTTCTGTTACATTGGTCCCTACATCTGTTTTTGTACCAGTACTATGCTCTTTTTGTTTCTATAGCTCTGTAGTATAATTTGAAATCGGGTATTTTTACCTCCAGCATGGCTCCTTTTGCTCAGAGTTGCTTTGATTTTCTGGGTTTTAAATTCTTCCATATGAATTTTAGGACTTTTTTGTAGCTCTATGAAGAGTATCATTGGTATTTTGATGGGGATTGCATGGGATCTGTAGGTCACTTTTGGTAATTTGGCCATTTTAGCAATATCAATCCTGCCTATCCAAGAACATGGGAAAGCTTCCCATCTTCTAGTGTCATCTTTAATTTTCTTTCTTCAGCGTTCAATAATTTTTATTATAGAGGTCTTTCACCTCATTGGATAGATTTATTCCTAGGCATTTCATTTTTTGAAACTATTGGAATGGAAGTGTTTTCCTGATTTCTTTTTCAGTGAATTCATTATTGGTTTAAATAAAAGCTATTGATTTTTGTGTGCTGGCTTTGTGTCCTGATACTTTGCTGAATGTGTTTATCAGTTCTAGATGTCCTATGGTGGATTTTTTTTTTTTTTAAGGCAAGAGTAAATAGAGTAGGATTTATTTAAGTGAGAGGAGAAGAGAGAACTCTTACAATGCAGGAGTGGACCTGGCAGCAGGAAAAACCCCTCTGGTGGAGTTTTTTAATCTTCTCGATATAGGATCATAATCTGCAGTGATAGTTTGAATTCTTCCTTTCTTATTTGTATTCCTTTTATTTCCTCCAGTTGCCTAATTGCCCTGCCTAAAATTTCAAGTACTGTATTGAATAGGAGTGTTGAGAGTGTTCATTCTTGTCTTGTTTCTGATTTTTGGAGAAAATGCTTTCAGTTTTTACTTATTCAATATGAGATCAGCTTTGGGTTTCTTGTATATAGTCTTCATGATGTTGAGTTAAGCTCCTTCTGTCCCTAGTTTCTTCAGTGTTCTTTTTTTTTTTTTTTGGAATTTTGCCAAAGGCTTTTCTGCACCTGTTGATATGATCATGGATATTTTGTTGTTAATTTTATTTATTTTGTGAGTTACATTTGTTCATTTGCACCTGTTGAGCCATCCTTGCATCCTTGGAATGAAACCAACTTGATCTTGATGTACAATCCTGTTAGTGTGCTGTTGAATAGGATTTGCTGTTTTTTTCATTGGTTCTTTTTAATTGTACATGTCAGTAGATTCCATTTTGATATAATTATACAAGCATGGGTGGATTTGCTAATAGTTTTATTAAGGAGTTTTGCATCTGTTCATCTGGGATATTGGTCTGTAGTTTCCTTTTCTTGATATGTTCTTATCTGGTTTTGGTATCGGGTGGTACTCGCTTTATAAAATGAATTTAGAAGTGTCCCCTTTTTCTATTTTATGGAATGATTTGAGGAGCACTTGGCATTAGTTCTTCATTAAAGGTCTGGTGGGGTCCAGCTGCGAATCCATCTGGGTCTGGGCTTTTCTTTGTGGGGAGATTTTATTACTGCTTCAATGTTTTTCCTTGTTATTGGTCTGTTTAGGTTTTCTACATCCTCTTGGTTCAATTTTGATAGGTTGTATGTGTCTAGAAATTTGTTCCAATTTTTTGGAATATGGAATATGTTTTCAAAATAGATACTACTGATCCTCTGGATTTCACTGATGACTGTGATATCTCCTCTTTCATTTTTAGTTTTATTAATTTGGGGTTTCTATTTCTTTTGGTTAGTTTGGCTAAGGGTTTTAGCAGTCTTTATCTTTTTAAAAAAAAAACCTCTTTGTTACACTGATCCTTTATATTTTTCATTCTCTATTTCATTTATTTCTGCTCTGATCTTAATTATTTTCTTCCTTCTACTATTTTTTTTAGATTATAAAAACTTCTTTAATCAAGGCTTTTAACATGGAACAGATTTCTCCAATAAAATGGAAAATTTCTAATACATTAAGATATGAATCCATAAGTCATAGTACATACAACACCCAGTAGGAAAAAACCAAAAAGAGCAAGTTCACACAATCCCTATAACAGCTGTGCTCTGATTCCCAGATGCTCCCTCCATCTGCCAGGTGTGTTCAGCTGGATACAGAGCACCCTGTGGCTCCTGGGGTCACACCCAGCTAAGGCTCTGTGGTCCACAGAGCACTCATTGGCAGGGCGGCAGTGGCTCTATTCCACAGGCAAAGCAGTTACCATCACATTCAAACAGGGTATTGAAATCCTTTAAATATCAAAGTGGAAAACAAGAAGGCAACATAATCATGTTACCAGAAAGATGTCAGAAAGTAAGGACAGCTGTGTAAAGCTCGAGGCTGAAAAGTGGCTCGCCAGCTTCACTTCTTTGGCTTCTTGGGTAGTGGCCGCGGGAACAGCAAGATGTGAGGTTCTGGTTCGTGGATCATATAATGAACCATCCCTGACTGCTGAATGCCAAGATTGCTCCATTCATATTCAGATATCAGTGGGTCTTAGGTACCAGTTTGGCTATGTCCTTGGGCAACATAACTTGCCTGTCCATGACTCGATAGGCCCGTGGATTTGTTGGTGTGTGCCTGTGGGCCTGACAGGAGCGAAAGGTTTCTACCACCAGGAGATGGTGGTTTGGAGCCCATTGTGGTGATTAGTGTCCATTTTTAAGGGACCCCTCAGTTCCCCTTCTCTGGGTCTTCCCCTCCCCCTGGGCAAAGCTGTTGTCTGGGCATTAGGTTTTGGTCCCGGTCCTTTTTGCCCTTCCTTCTACTAGTTTTGGAAGTGTGTGTGTGTGGGTGTGTGTGTGTGTGTTTTCCTAGGACCTTGCAGTGTATTATTAGGTTATTTTTTTGGGATCTCTGATTTTTATATGTAGGCACTCACAGCTATAAACGTTCCTCTTAGCACCATCTTTATAGTGTCAGAGATTCTGGATGTTATATCTCTAATCTTGTTTGAGTCTTAAGAATTTTAAAATGTCTCCCTTGCTTTCTTTTGTGGCCCATTCATTATTCAACAGTGCATTGTTAAGTCTCTGTGTGTTTCTGTAGTTTTTCTTGTTGAAATATAATTTCATTCCATTATGATTTGGCAACAGTCAAGGAATTCATATATGTACATATATATGAATACAATTGTATATTTTTAATACAAATATAAACATGTATAATTAAAAATATTTTCCAAGACTTCATGTATTTGCTGACTTACTTCATGGTCTGTTTTGGAGAAAATTCCACAAGCAGCTGAGATGAAAGTGATTTTTTTAGTATGAAGTGTCTTTACTTGTTTTATGTCTGGATGACTTATCTATTAGTGAGAGAACTGTTAAAATCACCCAGTATTATTGTACTGGGGTTTGTCTGAGCCTTTATGTTGAGTAGTGTTTGTTTTATGTGGTTAGGTGCTCTGACATTTGGGGCATAGTTATTTACTATTGTTATATTTTCTTACTGAATTATTCCCTTTAGCAGTATAATGTGGCTTTCTTTATCTCTTTCCTTCTCCCATTGAGCCACCATGCTCCTTGCCTGCCACTTTGCATTCCTTTTATTAATTTTCTTCCTATTCTGGCATCCAGTTTGGTTTTTGCTTGGTTGCTAGCTCTCTGAGATGCCTACAGCTGTTTTTTCTACAGCCTTCCTACCTCAATATGCCGCTGCAAACTGTTGTTTTAATTCAGTCTTGGAGATCTGCTATAATATTGTGGATTCCTCTAATTTGCCATTTCTTCCTCCAGATAAAGATTTATGCATCTAGTATAGGTGATAAGATGCCTGAATGTTTGAGAAGAAATCTCAATATTTCACATTGCATAATAATAAAAAAAAAACCCATACATCATAGTGGAAGTTCAGAGCCAGTCCCAGTGGCATTATCTACCTCTCTGTAAAGCATGTGTCTTTCTTAATGGTGTCTCAGGTTTCTTCTCTCAATAAATATTTAAAATGAATGAACACAAAAAACTAATTTCAGTTACAAATTATTCTTTGATGATGTACCTTGGAGTTTTGTTTTGTTTTCTTCCCTCTATATAGGTGATAAAGCTGACTCTTAAGCTTCTTGTGTACCAATTTTGAAATTTCTACAATTGCAGTATTCATAAAGTAAATGAAATACTTTTCACATAATAATTCTTTAACTATTGCTACGTAATTTAAAGCTTTCTAAAATTAATGGCTTAAGTGGATAATGATTTTATATTTAATACAGTTTTGTGGATCAGGAATTTGAATAGGGCCCAGCTGGGTTGGTGTGTGTCTGTACCACATGATGTCTGCTGAAGGTAGAACATCCTCACGTATCTATGCCCTTGACTAGAGGGGCTCTGATGACAGTGAGCAGGTTGTAATGACTTGACTGGGATCATATGTCTGGGGACTTGGTTTTCATTTCACCCAGGGTTCTTTGGTTCTTCGGTTCTTCCTTGGGCAGTATCAAGGCCTCTCATTTTCCATCTGACTTCTCCACATGATCAAGGTAACTCAGGATTCTCAATGGGCAAAAGCAGAAGCTGCCCAACTTTCTCAAGGCACAGTCCTGGAACCTCACTTCTGTGATCCCAGGACCATCCAAGATTCAGGGAGAATGGAAATGGAATCCACTTCTCAGTAGGCAGATGGTATGTTTGTATAGGGAAGGGAAGAGAATTGAAAGCAGCCATTTTGGGGACTATCTATCCCAATAATAATGTATTTGTATGAACTTTTCGAAATTTCCATTCCTCCACATAAATTTTGATTCTCATGTTATATTCTGGTTTTATAGCTTAATTATCCTGATTTTATATCCAAGCTAAAACAAATTAAAAGGCAATGTGGCAGAGTTATAAAATGTAACTTAAAAAACTATCTTCTAAATCTATGCCATTACAGGTGTGAAAATAGTCTCATAGAAGTTAAAATGTTTGTCAAAGGTCACATGTATAAGTAATGGCAGAATAACTTATAAAACTGAAGAAGTAAGTCAATACAGTTTCACTTTTTAGACTTTAAAAATATTTTTCCAGGGGCTGGGGCTGTAGCTCAGTGGTAGAGTGCTTGCCTCACACACGTGAGGCACTAGGTTTAATCCTTAGCACCACATAAGAATAAAATTAAATAAACATAAAAAAATTTTAAAAAGTTGAAAAAATATTTTTTCCAATTCGAATGCTTATCAAAACAATTTGTGGCTTAAAAATTAACTTTATTCATGTGTGGTTTCAAAAAATATGCATTTAAGAAAGTTCATGTGTAAAAGCAGGTAGACCCCAACTACCAGGTTGTAAATAAGCTAGCCCAACTTTTTCCATTTAAGCCACGAATTGATAACTTTGTTAGCATCATTTACCCCTTTGTAAATAATACAATACATCAATGCCGCAGTCTGGCTGGGCACAATCAGGAGCCACTTGTCAAAAGAAACTAACTTTATTTTTAGAACCACTCACACCAAACAAAACAGCCTCTCAGGAAAAATCCTCAGAGCCTCAACTGCCACCACCGGCTTTCCACAAGCCTCTCCCCACCACAATCCCACAATCCTCCTGCTCTTGAGGCCAATTGGCTGGGTCATGTGGGCGGAGCCAAAAAAGTCCCCCAATGAGCAGCTCTGTGGTCTGAAAGGGCAGGGAAACAGCCCAATGAGCATCACCACAGAGGAGCCAATCAGCTAGATGTTGCTGGGGCCGGTGTGAGCCAATCATCAGCCGGGAGCTGGAAGTTTGCTGGCAGCTGGAAGTTTGCTGGGGCCCCTTCGGCTGTGGCTCTCAACAACCTTTGTAAATAATATTCATAATAGAATTATATCCTAAATGAATTTCTCGGTGGATATTTTGTGAACTTGTGGTCTAAGGGATGTAAACTATAATAGCCACCTTTGCATTACTATAATTATCTGAAGCAGGCTCACTATAAAGGAGAGAGGTTTGTTTAGCTCACAGTTTTAGAGGTTCAAGGGTATAGCACTGGCTTTGGCTGAGGACCTCATGCCAACGTTGTTGAGAATGCATGTTGACAAAAGAAATCACATCTTGAAACAGGGAAGCCAGAGAGCTGCTAGGTGATTCCAGGCTTGTTCTTTTTATAGCAGTCCTCTAGAGAGAACTGTCTATTGGTCTCTTCAGAACTACTTTAGTCCTGTCCCAGGGCAATGCCCTCAGTGACCCAAGGACTTCCCACTAGGCCCCACCTCTTAAAGGTTACATATCACTCCCACCACCATCATCCTCAGGACCAACCCTCCAACACATGGGCCCCCGGGGAAAAACAACATCCAAACCATAGTGTGTACCTACAACAACTGTTTAAATCAGTGGCTCTTCTCCAGCCTGCTCATTAGAATCACTTCAGAGTGATGATTCCAATGCCTGGGCTCCATTCCAGACTCATTCAATAAGAATCTCTCAGGGATGGGACTCGAGCATTTTTCCCCCCTCTTTTTAAGTTCCCCATATAGTTGCTATGTGTGGCAACTCACTGAGAATCACTGGTCTAATTAAAATTATTTCTATTTGCTAATAAAAATTCTGTTTATTCCACACTAAGTGGCTATTTTTCCATACCCAGCAATATTCTCTTTATGTCTCCACTTGAAAAAACATAATTAAAATGTAAATTTAGCAAATGAAATTATATGTATTGAGAAGTGAAGAGCTGGAGAAACCTATTAAGATAGATATTTACATATGTACTATTAATGTTTATGATATATCAGTTGAAGAATTATAAATTTCCCTTTTGAGCTAGTTAACCAAAAATCAATCATTGTTTGGCAAGAGTTATTCTGTCAATAATTTGAGTCTTGGCCATGACCTAGACAAAATGTTAAGAGATTCATACCAGAGTGTGTTCACTAGGACTATGCATTGCATCCTTTCACCCAGACCGTGTTTGTACCTTCATCGGAATAATGGATAGTAATGTGAGCAGTCCTGGTAACAAGAATAGGATTCTGGAGTGAGTTTCTAGTAGCTTTCAGAATTTCCTAGCTAACATAAGAAATGAACATGTTATTTTGAACATCAGTTGGGTAACCCAGCAGAAAAAATGAAAAAAAACCTCATCTGATCCTTTGTCTAGAGCATAGTCAGTTCTTGATCACACATTAGGGAGGGAGGGATTGGCAAAATGGCCTGTTGACCAAATCCAGGTCTTTTTTTTTTTTTTTTTNCACAAGTTGCTGACGGCTGGCTTTGAACTTTCGATCCTCCTTGCCTTAGCCTCCTAAACCACTTGGGATTACATGTGTGTGCCGCAGTGCCCTAGCTTTCTAAGGTTTTTTTTTTTTTTTTTTTTAAATTTTAGTTGTAGGTGGACACAATACCTTTATTTTATTTTTATGTGGTGCTGATGATCGAACCCAGTGCCTTCCACAAGTGGGGCGAGCACTTTATCACTGAGCTATGACCCCAGCTCTCCAGTTCTTTTTTTTTCTAATAAATAGTTTTACTGAAACAGCCTTGTTCTGTGAGGCTATTTGTTGTCTATGGCTGCATTTAGGCTCCCGTGGCAGAGTCGTATGGTTGTGACAAAGGCTGTATAGTGAACAAAACCTAAAATACTTTCTATCTGATCCTTTGCAGAAAGTTTGCCCTCCTTCTTATTGGGCCGTTGTCTTACACATTAGACTACGGTAGCACACATTACCTGCTATGCTCCTAAACAGAGTCTTTGAAGCTGAATTTGGTCCTTCATACACAAGTGACTTAGAGACATTTCAGTTTTGAGGCTGCACTGGAAGGAGAGGGATTTTTCCTGGCAATAACAGGAGGATGCTGCTAGTCCTCTGATGTTCCTACCTATTATAAGGAGACCAGGAGCTCTCTCACTTACCTGAGTGGATGTCTCTTTGCTAGCTGGTCCTTCCCTGTTCTCCTGCATCACAGTCCTTGCTGTTGATTCCTTTGTTGGGGGCAGGCGTGTGATAGTAGGTAGCTTCAGGAACTTGGTCTGTGAAGCTCTTCATTGTAGTTGTAGGACAGAAAGGCTGTTTTTACCTTGCAAATAATGGATCTGGATATGGAAGTTTTAAAGCCTTGATTCTGGTCCAAGTAGAGAGTTCATGAAGGTATAGATGGCCACTGGGGAAAACATATCCGGCTCAATTCCCCTAGTGTCTGGTGCAACAGAGGAGTAGCTGAGTCACCTCTGGGCAACCAGATCTCTCTCCACTGGGGGCACTGAATGCTAGTAAAGTCTCCATATAATAATGGAAGAGAAGTACCTGCAAATACATTAGGGGCTTAAAATATAAGTATTTTTAGCTTTCTAAAATCATAAATCCCCTTTCTAACATGTAAAACTATTCATCAACCTATAACCTTTGATTTTCAGTTACTTTGTAGAAAGACATTGCGTATAAAAGCAAGGAAGTGCCTATAAGTGAAATAAAATGTAGTGAGGTTCTGGTAAACACTAGTAACCTAATCATCAGAGCTACAAGATTGAGATGGAAATTAGTCTTTATTTTTTATTTTTTTTAGTTGTAGATGGACACAATACCTTTATTTTATTTATTTACTTTTATGTGGTGCTGGGGATTGAACCCAGGGCCTCACATCTGCAAAGCAAGAGCTCTACCACTGAGCCACAACCCCAGCCCGGAAATTATAGTCTTGAGAAAAATTCTGGAGTTCTTCTTTTTTGGGAGGGGCTTGGATGCTACTGTAGACTTTCATTAATGTCAAGTTATTTTTGTGATTCCAGAAGATTACTTTTTGGAGAGTATTTAAGATGGTTTTACACCAAAGTATCTTCTGTGAAATCTGATAATTTTATTTATTCTGTTTGTTAATTGAGGCCTAGATCTATGCCTGGGTGTATCTGGGTATAGTTATGCTAAACCATACAAATAAATGTATGTAAAATAATGTTGATTTTTTTTTTCTTTTTCCTGCGGGTACAATAAGGAATGTGGGACCTGTACTTGGCTCAGTTTTCTAGAATGTGATGGTTTTAATTGCCTGAATGTTTGAAGATCCTGGCATTTTGCTTTTCCACTGTGACAAGGCCTGAAAGTAGGTTGAGTGTTTCTCAGAATAAATCAGTTAATAAAGCAACCATTGATGAGTGCTCTCTCATGTTAATTTTTTGAGCACTTTGAACTTTTGCTTAGTTGTGTTATCAGGTGGCTTTCTGAGTGCACTGTCTTCCATGCTAACTCTTACCCCTTCTTTGTGTGCTAGATCAGTGACTACCGTCTGTTCTACAAGATGAGTAACAGCCACCCTCTTCGCCCCTTTACTGCAGTGGGGGAAATTGATCATGTGCACATTTTGTCTGAGCACATCGGTGCCTTGTTGATTGGGGAAGAATATGGTGATGTCACATTTGTCGTGGAAAAGAAACGTTTTCCTGCCCACAGGGTAATTTTAGCAGCCAGATGCCAATATTTTCGGTAAGTGTGTAATGTTTTTTTGAAAATTTAAGTTGTGTGTAGAAAACACTGGTATTTTCTACTCTGAAAAATATGCACCTAAGCAAACTAGCAAATTGTAGCAAACTTTTAATTCAGCCTCTCTAAGAATTTCATCTTGGTAGACTTTTTAAAATTATTATTAGTTTTTAGAATCACCTTTTCCTTTAGGAACCATCTTAGAGTTAAGGAGTTTGAAGGCTTCCCAGGCCAGACAGTACCCACTGACTATTTTTTAAGATCTGAAGAATATTTCTTAGACTGAGTCTTTTTCCCCCACTACATGGGATGACATTT
The DNA here is from genome assembly GCF_001458135.2 of Marmota marmota marmota. NCBI lineage: Eukaryota > Metazoa > Chordata > Mammalia > Rodentia > Sciuridae > Marmota > Marmota marmota. The sequence goes on along the minus strand of NW_025999982.1, from coordinate 6,587,922 downwards.
ATTGTATTCAAATATGTACATGCATTTTTGCTTTAACATTTGTGACCAATAGTGTATAAGAACAATGCTAGTGGCCTTAGCTTCTCTACTGGGACCTGCACACAGCAGGAGTTAGGTGTTTATATAATTTTTATTTGATTTTCAAATTAATAGAATTATAAAATAATTTAGTGAACCTGAATAATATTCATGCAAAATACAAAAGGATATAGATGATTTCATTGTAGTCTGTATTTCTGCAATTTTATATTCAAAACAGTAAATGAACTTTTTTTTTTAAACAGAATTCCTTTAATTTTGGATTGTATGCCTTTCACATCACTGATTGGCAGATAGACTTCTTGTAATTTAGGTAATACTCAGCTTCCAACCTGCTAATGAACATGTATGCCTCTTGGATTCGGGCTGCTGAGGCCTAGGACCTGTAGGTAACTTGAGAGATCTGTAAGATGAGTAAACTTTTAAACTCAGTTAAAAGAAACAAATAGGGATGGAGACTAAGTTTCATAGTTATATTAGAACTAAGACTAAACAAAATATATACTTAATTAATGTAAAAATCCCACATAAATACAGCTATTGTTTATTATGAGATCCTTTATTTTCAGATTATACTGATCTCTTAATTACCCTTCATTTTACTTATATTAGTTATAAGGGAATTGTCTCTGAATTATTGACTGAGTGATAATGTATCTCTGATAATGGACCTTATTTATTTACAAATAACAAATGGTCCATAGAATTATAGATTTTTCCTAAGAAGCTGATCTAAAAATGGAGAGAGGCCCATGCCTCTAAAATTTTAGTTGCCTTCTAGCGAAAATGGCACATTAGCTTTTATAAGGTCTGTCTTGACTCTTTCCTGAGGTACAGGAGGTGAGTAAGGAAGGTTCCATATTTACTGTGAAAAGTTCCCTTTTATACAGTTAACTTGTCCTTTACTGGGAATTGACAGACTCTTGTGACAGCAATTGTGAAGGTGCTTAGGCCTCTCCCAACTGCTGAGGGTTAACTGTTTTGCATAAGACAAACTAAGATGGCAAAACAGCAACACCCAGATTCACACATGTTGTAATAAAGTGTGTCTCTTGGAAATATGTGTTCTAGCTAGAACTGCTAGAGTCCCTTATGAACATTTTCAACACTTCCATCTTGTTCAAATAAAATACTACTATAGATGAAATCAGGAGCTTAGAAAAGACGGGAGGAGTTTTGTTACAGATTCCTGTTAACATTCTCCTTTTCAGTTTCCTTGATACCTTAGCCAACTCATCTGACCTTGACCAGGTCATTATTTGTTATCAGCCTCTGACCTCTGCACATTTTTCCTTTTGTGTATCTTTAAGTTTTCTTACTTTTGGTCCACTTACTACTATTAAAGTGTTTTTTTTTTTTTTAATTTTTTTTGTAGTTGTAGATGGACAGAATGCCTTTACTTTATTTGTTTATTTTTATATGATGCTGAGGATCGAAACCAGTGCCTCATGCATACTAGGCCAGCGCTCTACCACTGAGCTATAGCCCCAGTCCCTATTAAAGTGTTTTTTAAGAGTCTCCTCCTGCCGGGCATCATGGCACACACCTATAATCCCAGCAGCTAGGGAGGCTGAGGCAGAAGGATCTCAAGTTTAAAGCCAGCCTCAGCAATTTTGCAAGGACCTGAGCAACTTAGGGAGACCCTGTCTCTAAATAAAATATAAAAAAAAGGTCTGGGAGTGTGGCTCAGTGGTTAAGTGTCTCTGGGTTCAATCCCCAGTGGGGGGAGAAAAAAAGGTCTACTCTTCATTAAGTCAGAATTTTTCAGCTTTATGTTTAATATTTTTGAATATGTATACCTTGCAGTTTACAGTATTCAAAAATAATTGGAACTAACTGTGGGTATCTTTGGGGTTATCAGTATATTCTTAAACTCAAATACTTTTTAGAAATTGGGAGGTCATATTGAGTGAATGCAGTGTACTTCCCTCACTTTTTCTTAATGTCTCTCTGAATATCGAACCTTTGTAATATTTGATGACTCATTGGCTAAACTCAGAGCTGTTACCAAGACTTTCTTGGGTAGATTCTCATTGAAAACTATTCTTGTGCAAAATAAACCAAACTATCAGCAGTCAGGAGAGGCCTAACCGCTGTCACAAAAGCCTATCAATTCCCAGGTAAGGACAACCTAACTATACAAGAGTAACTTTTCACAGTAAGCATGGAACCTTCCTTACTTGTCCGCTATATCTTGGGAGAGAACCAAGATAGATCTTTCCAAGACAGTACTTATCAGTCTCCATTGGTCTTTGTAATGGCTGCATAGAATGTTATGTCATCATTTTTCAGCCATATTCAACCATGTTCCTATTGAGGTTTCCCCATTGTTTCAGTATATATTCTTTTGTATTTACCTTTACTGTGTTATTTCTCTATAGTTGAGTCTTGAGAGAGAGATTACTGACTTGAATGGTATACACATTTCAGATTTCAATTACTAAATTACTTTCTGAAAATGGAGGCCCATTTTTATATACTCTCAAAGCAGTGCAGGAAAGAACCTTCTTATTGCTTTCGAAGCTCTGGATATTAACCAGCTTTCTAATTTCTACCAGTCTGACAGGGGAGAATCACATCTGATTGTTGTTTTTAATTTGATCTGGTTACATCTTTTCGTATAGAGATTTAGTTTTTAAACTGCCTATTGATTTTTAGCATCTTTATATTGATTTCATTGTTCTTCTTAAAGGATGACTTCCAATTTCCTATTTAATCTTAAGCTCTCAGGATAACTCATTAGTTCAGTTGTTTATGAAATTAATTCAAATGGCTTTTAAATTCTTCTTGCTTTAACAAATCATTTAAAATATTACTTTTCATTTTTTCACCTGGATCTTTGTGCCATTAAACAAATGTATGTTTGTATAACACTGATAACTATTATTTCACATATTTTGTAGCAAATCTTACTGAGGCTTTCTTCCTGTGTTTCTTCTCTGATGTGTAGAGCGTTGCTGTATGGTGGAATGCGGGAGTCTCAGCCTGAAGCAGAAATCCCTCTTCAAGACACCACTGCAGAAGCATTCACAATGCTACTCAAATACATCTACACTGGGAGGGCGACACTGACAGATGAGAAGGAGGAGGTGCTGCTGGACTTTTTGAGCCTGGCTCATAAATATGGATTTCCAGAGCTGGAGGATTCTACCTCTGAGTATCTCTGCACCATACTTAACATTCAGAATGTCTGTATGACTTTTGATGTCGCCAGTCTCTACTCACTTCCCAAGTTAACTTGTATGTGCTGCATGTTCATGGACAGAAATGCTCAGGAGGTGCTCTCAAGTGAAGGTTTCCTCTCCCTTTCCAAGGTGTGTTGTTGTTTGCAAGTAGTTTGTAGGCATGCATTGTTTTATTTATATGGGTACAGTGGCAATACAATAATGAACTAAAAACAAAAAATATAGAACCTCTTTGATACCAATGATATCTGTCTAGCCACTTGCCTCTGCTTGCTGGGACTGTAGATCAGAGAAGAAGAGAAGCTAATTGATTCTGTTTTCTTTTAAGAGTCTTCTAGCAAGTTTTATGTGCAAAAGAGACTGTGCTGTTGGGTGATTATTTTCAGGATGATGACAGCCAAATAGGGTCCTTTGTGGTACTGCATACTACTTCTTGGTTTTGTATTTCTCTGACGGAGAGTGCAACTAATCATTCTTTTAAAAAAAAAAAAAAAATATATATATATATATATATATATATATATATACACATACATATATATATATTTTAGTTGTAGTTGGACACAATACTTTTATTTTATTTATTTATTTTTATGTGATGCTGAAGATCGAACCCAGGGCCTCACATGTGCTGGGCAAGCACTCCACAGTTGAGCCATGACCATAGCCCTTAATCATTTTTTTAGCAAGAGGGAAAATTGATGTATTTAAAACACTGCTTTTTTTTTTTTGGCTGGCTCAAAATTCACTATCATAGGTAGAGTAAAACTATTTTGCTCAAGTCTTTCTCTGAACCCTCGGTAATGGTTGTCTCTCCTAGGACTTAAATATCTCTAATGAAAAAAAAAAAAAAACCTTCAAAAAGCTGCATATCTTGGTTTGAGTGTAAACTATGATTTTTATAATCTTACTTAATTTTAAAGGCAGGGATGTTTGAGGGTTACACCGGTGTTGGTAGAGATTAGTTTGGAGATCCAAGAATCAAAATATGGTAGTGCAGTGATACTAAGATTAAAAGATTTTAATTTTCAAATGCCAGATGTATCTTATTGATTTACAAGTGTATGTTCTCCTAAAGAACTTGTTATGTTTTGAGAGCTCTTCACTTGGTCACTTTTCTTCCTGCTATTTTAAAAAAGACAGGTACAGATGTATTGGAGAGACCATCTAGTAGTACAAGGTACCTGGGCAGGAAGGAAAGGTGCTACCATCCTTTCTTATTATTAAGGCAGCCATAATAAGCAAGTGGCATAAGGAAAGATGAAGGTCAGAAGGAATTATCTAAATATAAGTGATATCTGCAGTTCTGTAAAGCCTAGGCTGATTGATTGTACACATGGTTGGTCTCTATCATAACTGGATTTTTCCTTTTTTATCATTTTCAGACAGCACTTTTAAACATTGTGTTAAGAGATTCATTTGCGGCTCCTGAAAAAGATATTTTCTTAGCCTTGTTAAACTGGTGTAAGCACAACTCAAAGGAGAATCATGTGGAAATCATGCAGGCTGTGCGTTTACCTTTGATGAGCCTCACTGAACTTCTCAATGTTGTGAGGCCCTCGGGACTGTTGTCTCCGGACGCCATTCTGGATGCTATTAAAGTACGGTCGGAGAGCCGGGATATGGACCTCAATTATAGAGGCATGCTCAGTAAGTACCTGGTTATCCTAAATTCACCAGAAGTTTTATTTGCATCTTTTGCCATTTGTAGCTACTCACTACAAAACCATAGTGCAGGTATAAATGGTATATGTAGGGCTAAACATCTCTAGTTCCTATGGAATATCTTTCCTGTTATTATCTATGAATTCTTCCTGAGATTTATTAGACCCCCACATGAATATTTCTAGTTATTCCTGGACAAATTTCATCTATTCCCCAGAATATTAGAAATCATTTTTCTGAAAAGCTGCTTTGCATCCTAAGACCTTTCTTCACTTCCACCATCAGAGAAGTACTTAGTACATGCTGTGTATATATTTTGGTATTACAGTTATGGAGATTCTAAATAACAGCCCTGATATTTAACATTGATATGGCATTTTCAATACTTATGTGGTAAATTTTTTTATTAGTGAAAATAATAGTAATTAACACTTATCAAATGCTTACTGTGCAGTGAGAACAGGTCCTTCCAACCTGACCATTTAGATTTCATAGCTCTTTGTGAGGTAGTTCTTATGTTTAACTAATTTTACAAATGAGGAAGCACAGAGACATTAGTAACTTGCCCAAGGTCACACAGAAAAACAAGGAGCGAAGAATCAAACCTATGTAGTTTGACTTCAGAGTCTGTGTAAGTAACCACTAAATTATGCTGCATAAGTGTAAAAAAACAGTCTCTACCTTTGATCCTTTTAATTTCATTGTGATATAAGATATAACTTGCAGGGAAACTTAAATACAGTGTCCAAGAGGGTACATGCTATGCCATTTCAGAGAGTGGCTTAGAATGAGGGAGATTTCATGGAGCTTATGAAGCTCAAGTTTGATTTGAATGGCATCAGTTTTGGGTGAATTTCAGGTGGGAATACCAGTGAGGCTAATTAGATAGAGGTTAGAGCATTTGAGGGGCCACATCTAGAAGAGCCTGATTAGAATAGAAGGCTTATGGGGCTAGAGTTGTGGCTCAGTGGGTGGTAGAACACTTGCCTAGCATATGTGAGGCACTGGGTTCTATCCTCAGCACCACATAAAAATAAGTAAATAAAATAAAAGTATTATCTATCTATAACTAAAAAATAATAAAAAAGAATAGAAGGCTTATGTTGATTAATAATAAATTATGTATAGGTCATTTCAAGCCAAATCATGGAAGTCTTTGAAACTGCTTGGAATGTCCTTGTTATGCATGGGGAGCGCAGAGGGACAGCAGCAGGTGCACAGTTGAGGTCTGGGCAGATTGATCTGTGGTGCTGTCCTTGATGATTTGGAATAGGGAGTAACTGAATTTAGGAAGACCAGTGAGGTCTTCCTAATCTTAATCTGTACACAATTGATAACAGTGTTATACCAGGTGGTGTCAGAAAAATGGAAGATAATGGAAGATAAGGGATATTATGGAAAAAATCAGATTTTAGTGATTCAAGGGATTTAAAGTTGGGTACCAAATTTAGGATAAAGTTAACATATTTTTTCAAATTGAAGAAGCCAGAAATTCTGAGGCATTATTTTATGTACCACCAAGAAAGAAAAGAATACTGCCAATTAAATCATGGCACTCTATGATATCCTAATTTCAGAATTGTTGAAATTTGAAAGACATTCCTTAGAGTTAATGAAATATAGGCTGAGCTTGGTTTTTGATTTATTGCATTTGAGGGTTTCTGGGACATTTAAGCTGTAAATTCTGTCTAATGTTAGTCATTTCTCTGAGTGATCTCTTCCTTGACCATGGTGTTAGACATGCTTGAAATACTGATTGATCTTAAACAGGTATCCTTAGCCTGGATTCATCTCCTGACTCATCAGATCTAGATTTCTTTTCACTAGGCATAGACAAAAAGTATTGATTTTTTTGAGGCCAGACAAACTTTATTTCTAATCCTGAATAAGTCATTTACCAGTTATATGATCTGGTAATAGAAGAGTTTTACTTTTGTATCTTCTACTACTGTTACAAGAATTAATTGAAATAAAGTGTACAAATAATGTGCAAAAATAATGTGTGTATAGAAAGCTCAATATAGAAAGCCATTGTTGTAGTATTGATATGTTCTTCCTCATCTCGACATCTGTGTGGGAGTTGTCCCATTGATCACATTATTTTAAACATATTTGTTTACTTGTCTTGATCCTTGAAGGCAGAGATGATCTTTGTAGATCTCATTGATCTTTGTGTCATTACCATTTAACACACTGAATAGCATATAGCAGACTCTTGGTAACTGAATTAAAAAGAAATATCTGATAGGAAGTGGAAACACATTACTGTTGTTTAGGAAGCAGTCAAAGCTGATGATAAAAAGAATTGAAACCTGGACTAGAATATAGAGAAAGAAATAAAAATCAAAGTCTGAGACATGGTGAAGACCTATGGCTAGGGGCCATAAGGTAGAGAAGGAAGGGTTGGAGAGGTGGAGAGACCACTGAGACAGAGGACTGCCACAGAGACTGAGGGGAGAGCTTTTATATGAAGGGCGTGGTTTATGGCATCTTGTGATGCTAGGAGGTCAAGGCCAGTAAGAATTGAGAGGAGGCTTTGGCTGTAAAGTTGTGAGTTGGTAAGTAGTCTGCACGGAAGCCTGGCTACACAGGGAATTAGGCCATGAATGTTTGAACAGACAGCAGATAGGATGTGTCAGCTATCTGATATGTGGGGTAAAAGGTTGTAGAGAAATACTGTGGTAGAAAACAGGTTGGGAGGGTCCAGGAAGAGGTGCTGGCTGAGGATCAGCCTTGGATGAAGTGTGGGTGGATGGAGGGTGGGGTAGTAGTTAATTTTAGACTTTGTAAATCCTTGTTGTTGTCTTCTTTCTTGTGGAAACTCCCTGCCATCCCTTCTTGTTCTAGATTTGATCTGAGCTGCTGATAGGACCTTGGAAATGGATTTGTTAAGGGGACAGGCTTAGGACATGGCTGCAGGAATGAGGCGGTACTTTGGACATTTCACATAGTTACTGGTAGCTTGGATTTGCTCAGCTGGTACAAATATGTATAAGATCTGGGTTGTAATAAACCCATGAGATTACCTGTGAAAGGCATAATCAGCCAGGAGAGGCATTCGGTTATAGAATGATGCACTTACTATGATTATTGTTCATCAATGTTCAATTCTTCTTGTTGGAGTAATTCAGAGAGGGGAGCTCCAGGAACAGATAATGTAAATGTTTGGTAATCTTTTATCTAGCTTCTAAACTTGAATAATGATTAAATAGCAAGCTGTTTTTTTTCCTGACTTTTCAAGTGTTTGAATAGTAAAATCAATAATATAAATACTAAGGAGGCATAGCATAAAGATGTTAATTATTTTCTAAGTCGTTATCCAAAATCCACGTCATCGTTGTTGATGTTGTTATTATTATTTAAATTTATTTTTTAGTCATAGGTAGATAAAATATTTATTTTTATGTGGTACTATGGATCGAATCCAGTGCCTCATGCATGGTAGGTGAGTGCTCTACCTCAGAGCCACAACCCAGCCCTAGCATTATTATTACTTTTTAAAATATTTAGTTTTTAGTTGTAGTTGGACACAATACCTTTATTTATTTTTTATGTGGTGCTAAGGATCAAACCCAGGGCCTCGCACGTGCTAGGTGAGTGCTCAACTGCTGAGCCATAACCCCAGACCCCCTAGCATTATTTTTTATCAAATTTCTTCAATTAGGAGAAAAGTTCTAAAGTTTCAGAATTGTTTCTGATGATTTGAAAAGATAGGTATACTTACTTTGGAATTATTGACAGAATTTATTTGTTTGGTTTGCTCCTCCCTGGCCCTATGTTTTGTGTCTTTAGGGACTTTTTATGAAATGGAAGGAGGTCCTACCTTGGGGACAGGAGCATGGACTCTAATGCTTTTTCTCTGAATTCATTATATTTGATTAGTACAAGGTTTAATTCTTAAAGCTGCATGTCCTGAAGCTTTTATAAAATTAAAGAGATATTTTTTCCTCCTTAAAAAAAGAAGATCCAGGGGATATTTTTAACTTACCAGTGATGACTGGTCTTTCTGGAAAGTAGTTTAGACTAGTTTTATGCATATATAATGATGAGCATTTATCTATACAGCTGGGAGAGAGAAATTAACTTTTTAATGAAATTATTTTTTTTCCTTAGGCTATTTGAAATACTTGTAACATCTCAACATTTGGTTTTATCTTGGCTATGGAGAGATTTCTGTCTTGAAAGTTAGTGCTTTTTCTATTAAGGCTGAGCTACTTTGTTTTGTATATATCAGGCTTTACACTTTGGGAAAGAGAACAGTAATTTCTTGTTTCTGCCTGTTTATAACAGGGAGCTTCATCACAAATTCTATTCTCAAGATTTTTGTATTGGGCAAAAGTCAATTTATTGGTGTGTGTGTGTTTAAATTTGTCCGTTCACCCTGTGCCTGTTTCCATAGTTCTAGTCATCAGATGGGGAGCTTTGCTACTGTGATATTCTAGTTGTTTACTTGCCTAGGCTCCTATTGGACTGAAATTCCTAAGGACTTAATTACGTCTTTTTTTTTTTTTTTTTTTGCATTTTTCCAGCACGTAGCATAATCCCTGAATATAGACTTTTAAAATAAATAAATGAATCCTTTCCTGATTTCTAAACTAGAATTTGCTTCATCATCACAGAAAGATAGTGCATATTGAACCTTTCATGCTTTTAAAGCTCTTGGACTTTTGTTGCTCTTGTATCTTCCCAGCTGTAGTTTGTTGTGATGCAGAAATCCTGTCAACTAGGGATTCGTGAATTATCTCTAATGAGCCTGTCTCTGCAGAGGTATTTAGTGTGCATAGTTGTGCTCTTGTCTCATGAGATGGTGAGCTCCAGAGGGCTGGGTCCAGGACAGCAGGCACATAGTAGGCAGCTCAGGTCTTGTTGTTTTTTTGTTGTTTAAATAAACAGAATGAAGTTCACATTTAGTTCTAGAATCTTTCTAGGTAACTATCCAAAGTTACCAAGTAAAGTCAGTGCCTAAGCTAAAATAAAAGTGCTGGACTTCTGCCTGCTGAGGCCAGTACTCTTCCTTAGATTCTCCTGCTGGGGGTCTTTTAAATTTCCATTTTGTGGTGTGTTCGAGTACTAGTATTGGTGAATGTGGAAAGGAGGCCTGTAGAGAGTGGGGATAATGGAGAAAACTAAGGTAAGACAGGAGTTGTTAAGAAAGTCATTTGTAATGCTGTGTTTGTTATGGGGAGTATCCAGGGAGGAGGATTTACACATTCTTTAGGGAAATCAGGATGGGGAGTAGAAGATGATTTAGGTGACAGAATTGGGTAAGGAGATTCCAGTGAGTAGAGAACTAAGTCTGGATCCATATAATCTATTTTGAAGCTACATGTAATAGAGAGTCCAATAAAAGATGATGAAGAACAAAAAGATATTAAACACACAGGATACTACTCCAGCACCACTCAGATTTTGGCACTATGTAGCTAGGGACAGGTCCTGCCCCATTTTTCCTTTCTAACAATTGATTTGTTTCTACTAGTATAGGGTTTCAATAATTTTTTAAATATTTATAAAATTCATTAAAATTACAAGTATAAAGAAAATCATGACTTCTCTCTACTATCTTATTTGTTCCCTACCAGCTTGTATTTTTTGAGAACTCTTTTCTCTACCAATAGAGGTTACTAAGAAAATTCATGGTTTGGATTTTTTATGATTTGAATTTTTTTCATAATCACTTTTCCTACTGAATTCATTATTTAACTGTAGATTTTTCATAAAATATTGGGAGTTATATTTTTTCCAGAAAGATACTCAGTCTAGTTACCATGAGAGAATTTCCACTTGTATAAGTGTTCTCCATTTTGAAGCAAAAGATACTGTCAGAGAATGAATCTATCAAGAATGGCTAGAAAAGTTCTCAAGTACTTTTGAAATGAACTTCAAAAAAAGAACTGTACTTGTGAAAGACATTTCATTTCTATTTAGACTTTGAGTTACAGTCATTTGAAACTCTTGTGCCTAGTATATTATTCCTAGCTTGATAAATTTTACTGCTGAAGAACCTTATGTTAAGAGAAAATCAAAGGTGGCATCAGTCTCTAAATCTGAAAGCTCGATGTTCCCCTCTTTGGCTTAAATTTATCTCCTGGTGGTGTCAGAACTAGAGGAGATGGTTCCAGTGGTCAGCAACCACAGATTTTGTGCCTCCACATTTTATTCCCAGCAAGGAGGGACAAAGTGGTTAATGACTGATATATATATATAATTTTTTTTAACCAAGTGGTTAATGATATTGAAAAGCACAAATTTGAAGCCTTGTTTGCTTGCTTATAAAGTACTTCATCTCTAGATTGGAGGGGTCAGAAGGACCCATCTTGGTCTGATTCACCAAGTCACTCCCAGTGCTGCTTTTACAGTACCTGGCATCAAATGAGTTCTCATAAATATCTTTTTCTTTTTTTTTAAACTTTTTTTAGTTGTAGGTGGACACAATACCTTTATTTATTTTTACTTGGTGCTAAGGATCGAACCCAGTGCCTCACACATACTAGGTAGGTGCTCTACCACTGAGCCACAACCCCAGCCCCTCATAAACTTCTTGACTGAAATGAAGCCTATGTACTTACACGGTACTTTAGCATATGTTGCTTGTAGTATAATTTTGTTTTTACAGCGACCCTAGGAGATGGGTTAGAAAAAGCATTATTTATTATTTTTAGATAAGAAAACACATTTATCTGGGTATGTTGACAAATACCTAGAATCTCAGTGATGGTGGAAGCCAAGACCAGCCTTAGCAACTTAGTGAGACCCTATCTCAAAAATTAAAAAGGATGGGGATGCAGCTCAGTGGTAAAGTAACCCTGGTTCAACCAAGAAAACAGATTTAGAGAGACTAAGAAGCCTCACTGAAGGACAGTGAATAATAGGGCCTGAATCTCAAATCTAGATTTTTTTTTTTCATTTTAAAATTCCACTTCTTGGGCTGGGATCATGGCTCAGTGGTAGAGCACTCGCATAGCATGTGTGAGGCACTGGGTTTGATTCTCAGCACTTCATCTACAACTACAAAAAAATATTTAAAAAAATCCCAATTCCCATTTTTATTTTTTTAAAAATCTGTATCAGATTGTTTCTTTCCTCTGGGTCTTAAGCAACCTTGGAGGGAAGTGGGGGTTAGAAAGAGAATAGGTGTGGCCATGCCATCAGAAACCTCACAGGGAGGCAGCACAGCACTGTGTTAGATGTGGGGCCCTGCAGACAGACTGCCTGGATTCTGACCTCAGCTTTGCTACTTGCTGGTTGTATGACCTTGGGCAAGCAAGTGCATCTAACTTTTCTCTGCCTCCATTTCTCATCTGCAAAATGGATGTGTTAGAAGTACTGTTTCTAAGGATTTGGTATTTGTCAAGTGCTTAGAACAGTGTGTAGCACCTAGTATACGCATTACACGAGGTTTGTTAAATGAACAGGAAGAACGTTCATGATTATTGTAAGCTAACAGACCTTAGAAAGTCATCAGTCTGTGCCACTCAGCTTCTGATGGCAAGCAGCTGAGAGTGACTGCAGTTGTGGTTGCTGAGTCTCCTCAGTCTCTGGCTAGTTGCTTAGATCTTCTCCACCCTCCACTTTTCAGCTGTATTTATTGTCCTCTTCTGGAGCCACTCTTTTTACTGGTCCCCATTCTAAATGTTTTGAAAAACCAATTTTCCAAGAAATGTGCAGTGGTGAATTACTTACCATCTTTCCCCTAACACTTTGATTATAGCTCACACTTTACCTTTCTTCAAATCACACAGCCAAGACATATGCGTGCCATGAGGATTTGGTGTTTACTTACAGTCTATAAACTTGTATAGTTGGCTTATTGTGTGTTTTTATATATATGTTTAATAATAGTAATGGCAGTTTTTGAGAGCATACTATCTGCTTTACAAGCATCACCTCATTCAATCCTTAAACAGACAGGGTAGTATTATCCTCTTAAGAAAGTGAAGTTTGAGAGGGTATCTTCCCTGAAGTGACATACGTGGTTAAAGGTGGAGCCATGTCTAAACTGTGCCTCCTCAGCCTCTTAACGTGCAGCCTCTTTTCTTTTTATGAGAGTGTCAGTTTTAGAATGTTAGTATCTGGGAGACAGGTTCCAGAGCTGTGGAACATAATTTGCATAGTAAACTTTGAAGTCCCAGGCACAATAGATGTTTAATAAATCTGATATTGGAGAAGGGAGAGAGGGATTAATAATAATCATAATACTGATTTTGATGACAGACTGAATTTTCATTTAAAAAATTCTCAAGTGAGGTGAAATATATTTTCTTCTAGACGTAGTCTTGGTTTTTAGCTAGATGAAGTGATCCAACATGTCCATGTGTGTCTCTCAGCTATGCTACATTGGAACCCTTCTTTCTCTCCTCTTATCAGATGTCTGACCTGTTTGCTTTGCTTTTGTATGTTGCTCTTAGTCCAGATGGCAGTACAGGTCATTCTCCGTGCTATCTTTGTCCTGTAAATCTTAAATTAAAGCTACTAACAGAATGAATTCAGCAGAGCTGATTGGTTTATCCCAGTACATGCCTTTTCTAATATTATTAACTTTTTCTTAAAAAGATTTAGTTCCAGGCACATCGTGGGTGTGATAGTGACGTTTCATTAGAACTTTGGATATTGTCTTTATCCTTACAGATCTTCTGTATCTTCTACCCTCATAGACTTGTCTATGCCATTTTAAAATTAAATGCAGATAAGAGAATCATTTAAAACCTAGAATTTTGTCTTTCCCCCCCAAAATATAGAATTATTTAATAAGTAACCTTTAACCTTGCTTTCTCTATTTTTAATTGAAGTTCCAGAAGAAAACATCGCAACTATGAAGTATGGAGCCCAAGTTGTAAAAGGGGAGCTGAAGTCTGCCTTATTAGATGGTGATACTCAAAATTATGATTTGGATCACGGATTTTCTAGGCACCCAATTGATGATGACTGCCGTTCAGGCATTGAGATTAAGCTAGGCCAACCGTCCATCATCAATCACATACGGATACTCCTGTGGGACCGGGACAGCCGGTGAGTCATTAGAGAGAAACGGATATTTATGTTTGATGGAGGTAACCTAACTTTATGGCCATCTACTTTGGTTTTACAGATTTTAATGATTCATTTTAGTCATCATTCTGATGTTTATCTTGAAGCTAGTTCTGTGGGAGGAGTTAATGGTTATATTCCTTTAAAAACATGGGTTTTTTTTCCTACTTAAAAAAGTAGTGAATATGTGTTTATTGTGGAAAATATCAAAAAGTACTCAGAAGAAAATAAAAATTGCTAGTAATCTTTCCACCCATTATTCAGTTTTGCATGTATTTAACTAGTGTGTTTAAATCATGCCTAGACACACACACACACACATACACACACACACACACTCATAACACCTGCATATATAGTGTTACAAAATAAAGATAAAGATAGGATTTACAAAAGTTAACTTCACTTTTTAATTAATACATTTTAAATATTCTACCCTTTTGAGGATAGTCCTCTAAAATGTTACTTTCAATGGTAGTCTTATATTGTACCTTTTAGGTTAACATTATTCACTCAATTCCTTACTTTTGGATATTATAACAACATTTTGCATGCATTTTATCCTATGGATGAAGAAATTGTCTTTTAATATGTGGATAAATATCCTCCTCAAAACAAAAGAAATTTGTGAAAAAATTTGTTGTGCTCCAGCCTGGGACCCACGTTCCTCAGTGGTTTCAGGATTCTGCCTTCCAGCCACTGGGATACTTTCACCCACAGTGGCTTCTAGGGTCCATCCATGATGGCAGAAGTACCAGAACTGAATTGTCTTGCTGCTACTTATCATTGACCTAAACCCTCCCTCCCAGGAACGGGGCCCTATTTTTGCCTTTTTTGGCCTGGTCATGAAGGGCTTAGTATTAATGGTGATGATGCCCTGAAAGCCTCATGGGGCATAGTGCGTTTCTCCTGCGCGGCCACTGCCCTCGCCTCTTGGGCTATTTGAGTCATGTATGAGGGAATCTCTCTGAGATGAGCCGGGATTTCGCAGGTGTGTGGATGGACAAGGTCCCTGGGTTATCACTTTTGGTTTCCTTTTTATTAATATATATCTTGACATGTGTCTTGGTGGATATGATTTGATGTTTAATTGTAAAAGTGGAGCTAGCTCACATCTCATTTCCAAGAGTCTCTGATTAATAATAACAATATAATGATAATATTTATATGAAACTTTTCATTACTTTTATGTGGTAGGCATAGTTCTAAAAGCTTGAACATTTGCTCATCTAATTAATGATGAAATTAGTACAAAAGTGCAAATTAATAAGAGAAATGGTTTGTGTATTTGAAACACAGAGTACTTATCATTGTTTTCATAATATTAAATATAGGCCACTTTGTTTTAATATCTGTGTTATATTCACTGGGGCTTAACTTTACCATGGAACTGTTCTTTTCTCACAAAAATTGTTATCATTATAAGCAGAGGTGAAAAACTCAAAATCTTAAGCCAAAAAGATTTTGACATGTTGTAAAATTATATCCTGGATTACTGATAACCCAGAGAGGTTCAATAAAAGGTTATAACCAGTTTGAGACTGAGTGATAAAATGAATGGGAGGTGAGGGTACAGCAGAAAATGAGGGGATGACACAAAATAAGCTGACCTTTTCTGGTCACAACTGTAGGTTGCAGGCTGACATTTATGGTCACCTAAATCTTCCAAGATTGTTCCTGTTGATATTACAGTACAAGTAATAACTGCACCGCAAATTTAAATTTGGCTTTATGACAAGGAATATAGATTTGTCGAGTATGGGACCAGCATGTAATGGTGCAGGGTAGCTGACTTGGGGAGGATGATGGGCTATTTTCATTACTGCCAGGTTATTAGCTGGCTAGGTTTAAGTTGTATCCAAAGGAAACACTCATTATCTCTTCACCCATATCATTTATTTTTTTGCAGGCTGCTTGTGTGTGCTGGATGGTAGGAGACAGAGAGGCGGCAGGATATACACTAGCCTCTGTGGGGAACCATTCCAAGTTGGCTTTCCCCCAAGAGGGGAGGGCTAAGCACTAGGCCAGGGACTTAGTGCTTCTCTGTTTTCTTTTTCCTCCCCTCTCTTCTTCCTATCAGCTCTATTAATCTGCTATTATGGTGTGACCAAGACATCCTGGCCATATTTGAAAAGGAACAAATGTCTTGCTTGCTTTTGATATTTACTGAGCTGTGGTCCTTGTTCTTAAGCAGTTTGTGATTTGATGAGGCAGACAGACGAGCTGAGAGAGAATTCTGATACACTGTGGTGAATGATACAAAAGAGGGATATACGTAATTTTCATTGTTATAAAAATTTGTTGTACAGAAAATATAATTAGTTAATTCTATATTTTTGGTACTTTTTAACATTTAAGTATAGCTTAGTATTGTTGTTTTAATGTCTTTTCCCTTTTGATTCATAGGTCTTATTCCTACTTTATTGAAGTGTCAATGGATGAACTTGATTGGATCAGAGTGATAGATCATTCGCAATATCTATGTCGGTCTTGGCAAAAGTTGTATTTTCCAGCTCGTGTCTGCAGGTTAGTTCTCATGGTTAATAAGTGATTTTGATATTTATTTAAGGAGATTTGAGCTTTGAGATGGAGACTGCATTTTTCTGTGTTGTGGAAGAAGTTTTTCAGGGTATCAACTACCAAATACAACCCAAGGGAGAAAAAACTTAGGGAAAATATGGAAAATTATGCACCTTAATATTTAGAATGCAATATAGAACTATTCAACATGCCTTTTACCATATTTATGTGCAAAAATGTGAAGAATGAGAAGGGACAGGGAACACTTGCGAAGTGGAGATACCTTTGAAACTCCCTGCTGTACATGGAAAGCAGACTCGGTTAGGGCGTGTTCTTCCCACGGAAGCCAGGAGAGACTTCTGGAGGTTTTTCTGGCAATGCTTGGGCCAGTAGGAGGTTTTTGGATAGCGGGTGCATGTGTTCTGTCCTCTATGTCCGTGGCTAGATGGGTTTGACAGAACAGGTGTTTTAGGTGGGATTGGGTCTGGGGCCCGGGATACTCGCTGCAGGACTCCATACCCACACCCTCCCTCCCACCATAGCACCTCAGCTTCTGTTATTGTTAAGGTACTGCTGCCTCAGGTGAGATTGTTTTTTAAAATATTCTTTTTAGATGTTGGATGTAGATGGGCCTTTATTTTGCTCATTTATTTATATGTGGTGCTGAGAATTAAACCCAATGCCTCACATATGCAAGGCAAGCGCTCTACCACTGAGCCACAACCCCAGCTCCAAGATTGTTTTTAAAAAGCCACTGTTCTAATATTTTGTATTCTCCCTTTAGGTTTAAATCATTATTTAAAATAACTTTCTGAAATTCTACAAAACTTACAAAATTCAATTGGAAATGGAGAAAGTGCTTAAAGGCCTCTGAAATTCTGTAGTTTTATTCTTTTGTTGTTTTCATGATGAAATTGCTCTCAAACATTTCTTTAAATTTTTTTTTATAGTTGTATATGGACAGAATGCCTTTATTTGTTTTATTTTTATGTGGGTGGTAAGGATCAAACCCAGTGCCTCACACATGCTAGCTAGATGCTCTGCCACTGAGCTATAGCCCCAGCCCTCAGATATTCTTCACATTCAAGTAAAAGATCAGAGGCAGAAAACCCTTGATTCATTTAATCAGCTGTGACAGGGAGAGAGGGGAAAGGATATGACTGGAGTAACTAGAGAGAATGTGGAGCTGGTTCTTCCCCTATTCCCTTCCCCAACTCCCCTGCAACCCCAGCTGACTTCCACTGTGACTGAGAGGATGTTCCACAGCACTTCATCTCCTGGTCAGAAGTCGCTGTCATACTTGTTACACTTACAGGCTAATGGCATAAGGCTGAACTCTTCAGCCTGAGAACTCCACAAAACCTTTCAGCCTCTAGTACTGCAAAGAATGTTGCCTACTTTTTTTTTTTTTTTTTAATGGGTAAGACTGGATATAATATTGTTCCTCAGAATATTTGTTCTATCCTCTTGTGTGAAAATGAAAAACATCAATTTTATTTCCCCAAAGAGGGACTAAAGTGACTGAGGTCTGGCATTTCTTTTATCACAGAAGTTTTGAATGGATTAAAATAAGAGGGACAAGAAATTGAGTGAAGATGCCATATCTCTGAGCTGTCTAGGCATTTGTGGAAAGTGAAAGAGGGGACCCAACGTGGAGGAGGAGATCAAGTCTACATTGACTTGGCTTATTATGGTGTTATCGGATTAAAAAATAAGCAGGATAACAGTCAAACCATCTGATATATGGAGTGAATTTGATTTGAAATCCTAAGAATATGAATCCCAGAACAAATCATCATGGCTATAATACCAGCCAGGACAGTGTATGTGCTCTACCCACCTCACAGCCCCAGTTACTAGGAGGGAGCCGTGTGCCTGTAGTCACGATCTCTGCCTTTTAGAAAACATACTTTCCTTTATGTATTAATGGATATTATTTATCCTTCTCTTCTTTTGTCTCTCCTGTCTGGCCTTGACTTTGGTAGTATAGTTTTTATGTGTTTAGACCTTGATTGCATTTATGATGCTAGCTTTTGTCTTGGTATAACAGCTCCCTGCTCTGAAAAAAATTGAGCCAAGGTGTTATTCAAGATGGTGGTAATAAGAAAAGGAAGGAGTTTTGATACCCACATTACTGAGAAATATTTTTTAAAAACCTTATCACTCTATTAACAGCTACATATTTCATAAACTAAGCCTTTGGTAATTTTTAGAGTTTTGATAGTATTTTTAAATGAATCTAAGAATAAGTTTCTATTGATTATCTAAGAAGGTCTTGGTGTTTCTAACAATCATTTATGGACTGTCTAAACAGTGATCAACACACATTTCTTTCAGGAGTTTCACTTGGCAAATAAAGACTTTATTTCCTTAGCATGTTAAATGTTCAGTTTACATTATGTTAATTTGTGTGTGTGTGTGTGTGCGTGTGCGTGTGTGAGACCTTTTCTCTTCAGTGTCCTTTGCAAGTTTGTCTTGCTTCTGATACTAAAATTACAAGCGTTTAGAGGCAAGACGTATAGATTCTAATCTTTTAGCATTTTGCATAGTGCTTAGACTGTTTCCTTGTGTGCAGTAGATATTCTGTAAACCTGTACTTTTCAGTACAGGTTTCATGGTGTCAAGGCACCATGTAAGGAAGAGAAAGTAACATGAATATGTATATATGTTCTTTGGTAGATTTTATCAGTGTATTCACTAAGGCGAGTATGAATCCTGGAAAACTACCTAGAAGAGTAAATGGTTCTATATTGTTTGCAAAGGTCACTTTCCTTCTGTTCTTCAGGAAAGTGAATTTTGAGGTTAATCTTGAAGGATATAACTGTAATGTATTGATGAAAGATTTTGTTCATTGCATGCACAGAAGAGATACTCCATGAATTGGGGAAAGGGAGATTACTCAGTCCTCTTTCTAAGTCCAGTAAAAACTGATTAGAAATCATCATTGTAATAGAAAAGCTATGGGCTGTGGAGTCAGAACCTCTCTCAGATCCTGATCTCATCTCTTGCTGATATTGTGATGGAGTTGTGTCTCTGAGCCCTGGTATCTGCAAGGAACAGAAGCAACACCCTCTTTAGGGAGAGTTGCATGGCAGCATATTTACAAGTACTGAGCACAGTACAGTGCTTGATTAGAAACAGAGGCTCAGTAAGTAAGTTATTTTTATTATTTTTTCTAATTTCTGAGACTATCAACTGGTGTTTGATCTTCGGAGGAGAATCATCTTGCCATTTTCTTTGGCCATGCTGACTTTCACTCAGAGGACACTGTTCCTTATTTCAGGAGCCATGTCTTTTCGGCATTTAATTTCGTCAGTCTGTATGTAGCAGTCCAAAGCAAGTCTTAAAATAGTTCTCTTTATCTTAACAATCTGCCCATTTTTGTGTGTTTCCAGCAGTTTTTATATATTTTGTTTTTGATAAAACATTTTAAAAAGTTTTTGTAAAATACATAGTATAACATAAAATTTGGCATTCATATATCTTGGGCAGTGTAATTCAGTCAGAATTTACCTTGCTAAGATAGTGGATGTTATCTAATAGCAGTAAGGATAATGTCAGGCATCAAAGCTAGTGATTGCTCCAACCATGATAGTGAGTGGAGGGAAATGATTTACTCTTTGTCAGCTCTTTTTAGGGGTCTTTGTGGGTTAAGTGGAAGCTGTTCTATGTAGCCCAAAACTTAGACCAATCATCCCCTTTAGTTCCTAGCCGAAGATGAAAGGGGCTTATCAATTCATGTGCAATCTTTTATGTGCTCTCAGAACTGTATTATGTTTTGTCAGCTGTTTCTTTCTCAGGAAGGCAATTTATGCTTTACCCTGATCTGCAAGCTTCACATTGCCATCTTGGTATCTAGTGAGCTCTCTCCTAGTCCTTTCCATAGTGTTTGTACATTGTGGAGACTAGGACTGAAGAGAAAATAACAGTAAGGAGTGGCAAATATTGTGTACCTTGGGGATTTTTAAAAAATAATATCTAGCTGTTTCTCAACTTGCTATTAATTTATCAGCCAAATAATATTGCTGAAATATAAGAAGACTTGATAACACCGTTGCTGTAACAAAACATCTGAGCCTGGGTACTTTGTAAATAAAAGAGGCATTTGGCTTACAATTCTTGTTGCTAGAAAGTCTGTGCAACCTGGTGCCAGCCATCTAGCAAGGGCCTCCATGACTATGTCAAAACATGGTGGGAAAGTGGAAAGAGAAATGGCCATGTGCAGAAAAGGCCAATCACATGGAGGGCCATTACGTCAGAACAATCCACTCTTGTGAGAATCAGCCTGATCCTGTGAGAACTACATTAATCCCTTCCAGGGTGGTGTCCCATGACCTAATCACCTTCCAGTAGGCCTCACCTCTTAAAACTCCACCCCCTGGAAACTGTTAGACTGGGGACCAAGCTTCTAGCACATAAACCTTTGGGAGACACTCAGAACATGTCCAGACCATAGTAGCTTCCATGACTGGTGGCTGGAATTGCACATGTGATTTTGGGGTAAAACCTGAGAGCTGAGGGAGAAGAATAGTAGAGTTAAAAGCAAAGTTCTCAAAGAGATGAGAATGGTTGGCAGAGGTACTTACCTACAAGGGCTGGTCAGAGAGACGAGGAGAATTGGAGGAGGGAAGTTTACTGAAGCCAAGGCAGATGGGCTTGAGAAAGGTACAGCTTGACCACATGGCACGGCAGGGTGAACCTGGTTAACGCAAAACATGGTTTCTTTCTTATGTTTTTAATTGTCAGATGGAAATGTCTTTCATTATAATATTATCATGTAGCATATATTTTAAATATTGATAAAACTTGTCCTGTGGAAAGGCTTTATCCAGTTTTTTTCCAATTGCATGTGAAAATACCTCTTCCTCATAATGCAGGCATTGTTAACTTTGTGCCAGTGTAATTAATTATGGTTTGTAAGATC
Source organism: Marmota marmota marmota (assembly GCF_001458135.2). NCBI lineage: Eukaryota > Metazoa > Chordata > Mammalia > Rodentia > Sciuridae > Marmota > Marmota marmota. The sequence continues at coordinate 6,566,562 of NW_025999982.1, read as the reverse complement.
TGCCTTTTTGTTTTGTTTTTTTACTTTTTTTTTGACTTTGACAGTGAGTTAAAGTAATTTTGTTACTTCTTATTTAGAAAAAAAATTTTCTTGTGCATATTTTTTATGGATGATTGTCTTTTTTGCTGTGAGAACTGTGCATAGATACATTGATACATCTATGTGTATATATCATAGGAATTATCTTTTTGCCTATCATGTATGGTGCAATTTTTATTAGTTTTTAGTATTTTATTCATATTTTCTGCCATATTGAACGTTTTAAAAATTTTCACTTTTAAAATTTACTCAAATCTGTCTTTTTAAATGATTTCTTGTTATACAGCATGTTTAGAAAAGTGTTCCTTACTCCATCATTAAAGAATGCTATATATCTCATATATTTCTTCTACCACTTAATTTTTTTTCTCTCTCTACATTAAATGTATCCAGAATATTTTATGCATGTATTTTCAGGTAAGACCAGTCAGTTGACGAAGACCATTCATTTAATAATGATTTCTTACCACATTTCTTAGTGTGAGTGGCTCTATTTATCGTGTGCTGAATTCCAGCCTATGTACTTCTGTGTTCCATTGATTTCTTTGACTATCGTAGAATGTTTTAATTATTGTAGTTTCCCTTCACTCCATTTTCCTCTTTTTTTAACAATGAGAAATTACAATGTGCCAAATGTGTTGTAGAAAAAAGAAAGGGTGTTACAGATGCCAGCCTGTCTTCTGGTCTCGGGGGGTTACATTAGAGGCCGTAGTGATGATAAACATCTCACCAGAATGGTTCTGTTTTCACTTACAACAGGAAATTTAGGCATGCTTCACCAGCCAAGGAAATAGATTTCTCCTCATTTATCCATCTGTTTATTCACTCACTTATTCAACGAATAGGTGCCTACTTTGTGCTGTACTTTGTGCTCAGTACTGAGGTCATAACACTGAAGAAGACCCCTGGGGTTTCTGCACTCATGGAATTTGGGAGAAACAGATATAAACAACATCAGAACACAAGCATTAGGAAGATGGCATTGGATAGTGACAGGGTGAAGGGAGGGAGGTTGTATTTTAGGGAGGGTAGTCAGGGAAGGCCAGAGAGGGGAGTGAGTGTTTTAAGGGAGATGAAGGGAGTGACATTTCTGGTGGTTATTTTGACCCTTAGGCTTTCCCGGGTGTACATGGAATGGTATTTGGAGTGGCTGGTCTACTGTGGGAGGCCTCATTAGATGTATACTAAAACTGTTCTGTTTTTTGCATAAGGTACTTTCATCTCCTTTATTGCTACCATACATTCCAGGTTTCCCCCTCATCCCTGCCATCATTAGATGCAGCATAACTTTTTTCACCCATTCTGATTAGATTCTAGTACCTACCTACACTGTGCTGCAGATCTAGGAGACTTAAACAAATGAGAAAATAAGCATGCTATTTATGGAAGCGTCCTCCCTCTGCCATATTAACAGTGTATCAAATCCTGTCTGTCTTCTTTCTTTTCTCTTTTGTTGCCTGTGGCTCCCTAACTGGGTGTTGATACATTTATTTACTTTTAAAGGTAGGCACCTTCACAGTATTTAGTGGTTCACCAGGAGGGCTTAGAATCCTAGCAAAAGTTATGCTGAGCCTTTACTTTCTTTATGTATTTGGAGAGCTTCACAATTTAAGAAATGCCTTATTCAGATGTAAAAGAAGCAGGAATAGTTTTACCTTGAAAAAATGGTTTGAGTTCAATCCAGTTTCAGTTTTTCCTCTACCAAGAACTTGAATATCATAATTGAACTAGCATAGAGCAACCCTACTTACAGAGGAACATTTTCTTCTAAGAATGCAAAGCAAAATGTAGCCACATGGTGTCGCTAAATTATAACAATTTTACTTAGAGCCAAAGAGAATTTGAAATTTTTTTTTATAAAATCATATTTAAATATAAATTGTTCTGAAGCCTGTGATTTGTGAAATAACATGTGAAACTATTTGTACTATTTAAGTCTTCCTACTGATGTGGAGCATTAATTATGCCCTAGTCCGTAAATGTACATTCAGGTGCTGGCTAGCCCTGGAGTCGTCATCTGCAAAGCATAGTCTGTGGGCTTCTGCGGTACCGTTGTTCAGTTCATATAAATACGTTTTTTAACCTTCTTTTGGAATTTTAAAATAAATAGAAGAGTAACTTAAAAGGAAATATATTCACTAAATATTTATGAGGAATCAGAAAAGAGAAGAAAGGAGGAATGAGGATAAGGAGAGACAGGGTTGCAGGACCTCAGGGATGGGCAAGAGGGGAGCAGTCAAACATTTTTATTGAACATTTGCCACGGGTCAGGCAAATGCCATTCTCCTAATAGCCTTATGAGAGAAAAACCACTATCTTAACGGTACAAATGAAGAAACTGAGCCCTGGAAAAGCTGAATTTATAACCAGATCTCTCTGGCTCCACAGTTGTCACTTGCCACTGCTGGATGTAAGGTAAAGAAATAGCTGGGCTTGGCTGGGGGTGTGGCTCAGTGACAGCACCTTACCCTGCACCAAGCCCTGGGCTCAGTCCCCAGCACCAAATGAATAAAAGGGAGGGAGGAATAGCTCTGTTTTGGCACAGGAGACCTAGAGCCCAGAAGAAGGCTTGCTGCCTCTTTAGGAGGAGCGGCTTCCAGGAATGCTGGGAGAGAGGGCAGCCGTGACCACACTCTGGTGCTGGTCACAGGCACCCAGACTGTAAGCGCACACATACTAATAATGATGAACAATTGAGGAAGTTTCCTTTTTAAAAATTCTCCAAAGAGAGTGTGGCAATCCTTTATCTAGATGTGTTTTGTCAGTTTGTCAATAGAGCTTTGAATTTTCCTGCCCCTTTGTTCCCCTTAAGATCATTTTAGTATTACAGAGTGAACCTGATGTTCTTTACTCCTGGTTTGTTGTGCTTTGGCTGTTTATAAACAAATTTCATATATTATGATTGAATTGCAGTTTTTTTTTAGTTGAGAAATTATCTGTTATTTTTACCTAGAATCTTCTTATTTTCTTATTAAGAAAAGAAAAAAAAACCCACAACAAAAACCCCACTGTGTTTTATATTCAGTAAGACCTTTGAGAAATGGCTGTTTGTGCATAAGTTATTCAATTGAATCCAGGCTTTTTTGTTTTATTTTGTTTAAAGGATAATAACATGTTGAGATCCTTTTGTGTGTAGTGGGGGGATTGGAACAGGAGAAAATAGATCAGGGTTGTCCTTTTCTTTTTGCATTTTGTTTTACAATTTTAGAATATAAATTAGTGTCTTAATAAGCCCATAGCATGAGATGATGTTAATGACACTAATAACCCATTATTATTATCATAAACAGCCGTTGTCTGATTTTCGTTCTAGAAGGATACAAACTATATTTGGTTCTGCGAACAGTTGCTTCCCAAGCAGTTAGGCCCAGGATTAAGTTCAAATTGAACCTCCCTAGTGAATCATTAAACATCCTTTTTTTTTTTTTTTAATATTGTCCCTCAATACCACTTTATTACTGATAAGAGTTATTTATTCAGACATTCACCTGACAGGCATTTATTGAATACCTGCTGTACTTCAGGGATCTGGTTTAGGTACCAAGACACAGTCCCTCTCAAGAATTTAATAATATAGTGGGGATGACAACTTTCTAAAAACCGATAGAGTAAAATATGATAGGAGTGATAATAGAGATATACAAGGATGCACTGGAGCATAATTATGGGTGGTCCTACTGCAGAGAGGATTTGAACTGAGTTTTAAAGGACCTAGATATCATTCAGGCAAATAAGGGAGAAAGGGTCTTCTGTATTCAGGACAGTTGTCATAGGCAGACCCTGCATTGGATTTGGCCAAATCTAAACCCTTCACTCAGAGCTCGCCACCATTGGGTCCTCTCCTTCCCTACCTTTGTCTTTCTTTCTTATGGAAAATGCCCCCTTTTGTGCCACTTATCAAAATGGGCTATTTACCATTTGCCCACTCATACCTTGTCCCTATGTCCCTAAGCTCAGAGAATATACATGAATAACAGTCTCCTCTGTGTTACCTTTGATAAATGTGTCAGATATCTGGGATTTACTTGGTTTTAGTTAAAGTTATATTTTTAAAATCTTCTTTGAATAAGATTAAGACTCCCTGCAAAGAACTCTTAATTGGGGTATTGTCACAGAGAACAGTGAAAATTCCTAAGAAGGGAAGAAAAGTCCCCTTTTGGAGACATGATTTGAGCTAGTGTCTCTTTTGCTAAGCAAAATAATACATTCTTTAGGTTCTTCACTGTGGGGCATATGCTGCATGTGAGGAAGTGAATATTCATGTATGAGTGTTCATATTCCAGATCTCCTTTTGGAATTTGTTTTGGTACTACTGTTCTCCCAACATTTATTAATGAAACTTAGGAAACAACGATGGCATATACTGAACTATTAGGCCTGAGATGGTGGGTCTGTCAGGTAGAAAGCAAGGAAAAGAATAGAAAGCAAAGCCACCAAGAACCTTGGGCTCCTAAGTGTAAGCCAGGGCCTCTGGCACAGGGAATAGACACAAGTGAGCCATAGAACTGGGAATAGGACCCAGGAATTAATGAAACCTTGGGGAATAGTTTCTAGGATCTCCCATCCACCTTCTAGAGGGGATAAGAGTGTTCTCAATGAAACAAACTTCATTGACTTCAGTTTTTATGAGACAAAGAAGATAGAAGGACAGCTAGATCTTGGAGGTAAAAAACCAAACTTGGACTCAGATTTAGTGTGAATTACATAGTCATTTTCCAGTCCTGTTTCCTTTGGAAATGGTAATCCAAGGAAGATAATGGTTTCAGTAGTTAATACATTTATTGGTGAAGAGTTGGGCCTAGGTACATTCAGATTTCACCCCACTCTGCCTTGCAGTGATTGCTCTGACCTTTCATGACATTTATAGCTTGAACTATCTAATTTAGCCATTAATTATATATATCTTGTGTACTTCTCTAATGATTTTGTGGTCCATGGACCTTGCTCTTATATTCCTTTGGTAGAAGTTCATCAGATCTCTTTTTGGGTCTCTTTAGATCTCTTAACATCCCTGAATGCGGTTGCCTGGATAGTAATCAATTTTTCTGGAAAAAATCCTTTTAACGCTGCTGTTTTTTTTTTTTCCCCTAGTGTTAGAAAGAGATACCAGGAAACAAGATTTTAGAATATTTCACTCCACAGAAATATGTTTAAAGAGAACTGCACGTACAAGTCCCATGGTTAATAAAATCATCAGAGCTTTCTCAGTGATCATTATAAATGGTACAAGTTCCCTAGATCAGGGTGCTCTCTGTGGATAGGAAGTTAGCTCAGGGGAGAGTGGACCAGAAGTAAAACCAGATTGCCTGTCAGCTGCCAGAAATTCTGGGCAGAGTGCCAGGCTTGGTTCACCTTCTAAAAATTCATCTCCCAGTATGAAAATAGAGGGCTCGATCCCTGCAGGGAATGGTGGTAGCATGAACACTTGGACTTCCTTCAGCCAGAGTGCTTTATTGATGCAAAAAAAGGGGTGGGGGAGCTGGACAATGTGGACTGGTGGCTTTGACCTCATTTAGGAGCTGTAATATTTTCTTTAGCAGCCTTACTTCATTATGTTTCAAATTATAATTTTATAAGTTAATAATTGTTCTTCCAAATAATGTGGGTCATATATACCCATGAATATGTGCTGCCTGTTAGGAAGCTATAGGTTTAATTTCTAATAGTCATAGAAATTCTGTGCACATTATAAAGCTATTAGGATGTAACAGCTGTTTTAGTTCATTTCACCCTGCAAAAGAAATGTGATGCAGACTGAAATGATCAGTAATTATGTATTTTGAAAGCTAAACCTCCAGTTATAGAAAGAGCTAATTTACACATTAGATACTGATAAAACTACAGTATGCTGTGAGTTTCAAAGTTACTGTTATCTCCTGCCTAAGACTATGAAAGCGAATCAGTGCCAAAAGACATTTTTCTTTCTTTGAAATCCTCTTTTGCATTGCCCATTGTAATTTTGGAGTTGCAAATCAACAGTAACGAAAAACTGCTTGATATTTTTCTAAAGAAAAAATTAGAAAGACTGTTAGAAGGAGTAGGATTTAGAAGGGTTTTATTTTATGTCTGTTGATCAGTGACTACCATCTGCCTTCCATTTAATGTTGTAGGAGCTTGCATGCGTTTCCCAGTTCTGAACAGATGATGTGCATGGTTTGTTGAGATATATGTGTATTCTAGATGTGTGTGTGTGTGTGTATATACCTACAGTGCTTAAAATCACACTTGAAGTGTAAAACAGATAATGAGTCTCCATTTTGGGCTAATTTGCATATTCATCTCTTGTACATAAAACAAAAGACTACAATGACACTGATTTTCTTCTCTACTTCAGAATCAGCACTAACCAGCTGTCAACAAATATTTTGATTAAACACTTTTCTTTATTGGGTGAACTTTGGGGCATATTCTTTGTGTATAAACATATTGTTTTCTTTGATTTCAAGGGACATATTTTCAGTATGATTCATGAATACATCACACCGGTAAGCTGTCACATACACAAATATATTTTTCTCTGTAAACTTCCATTTGCCATTAATTTCTCTGGGGCAAAAATATGGTTAAGAACAATATTCCAACTCAGGATATTTTCTTGAAATCAAGGTGGTGAATGTATAAACCTGCTTTAAGTGAACTAAAAAAAAATTAAGATATGGATTAGAAAGTTGATTTTTTTCATGAGAGTTTTAAAGAAGAGTTAACAATTCCACTAATGCATTTAAATACAATTTGACAAATATGACATATGTTCACTAGAATATAGGATGCATATTTTAGTGTTTTAAATATAATCATACTTAAACATGTTATTTACAAAAGTAGTTTTCAGATAGTACATGCTATTTTGAAACCTTGCATGTATACCTTTATATTTAGTGTGGCTGTCATTCTTTGTTAGTACATTAAAATATGATTTTTCCTTTTTAAAAATAGCAGGTACTGTTGTTCACAACCATCTCCCCATTGAGGAATCTTTAGGATGATTCCGGCTTGCGGTGTTTGCCTACTTATTTGATTATTTGTAAGCCAGAAGAGTCAAAGGATTACAATCATATTAAATTGTGAAACATCCTGTTTTGGTGGCTAATGCCTATAATCCCAGTTACTTGGGAGGCTGAGACAGGAGGATTGCAAGTTTGAGACCAGCCTCAGCAACTTAACAAGACCCCATCTCAAAATATTACCTTTATATTCAGCGTGGTTGTCATTCTATGTTAGTACATAAAAATATGATTTTTTTTTAAAGTAGCAGATTTTACATGTTGATACTGATAAAACTACAGTATGCTGTAGCTGAGGGTATAGCTCAGTGGTAGAGCAAGTCCTCAGTACCACAAACAAAACAAAACAGATGAAACATATTACCACATGCCATCCAAGAGCATTGTACCAGTTTACTCCTACCACTTATTTATCTTCTTCCTTATTAACAATGAGTATTATTAGTTTTAATCTTTGTCACACTGATAAGAGACCAGTTGGGAAACACCCCTTGTAGTGCGAGAGTGGTATTGGTTGTTTGTGTAAAAATGGTAACAGTGGAGTTAGAGGCAAGTGGACTTGGGACATGATCTTCAGCTTGTGAGACTTCTGAGGAGCATTAATAGATATACCACAGACTTGGAGCTGAAAAAGGAGGTGTGGATTCTCGAAGCTATAGAAGTTAATTAGAGAGAGTGAGTGAGAGAGAGAGAGAAATGTAGAGGAAAAAGAAAAGAGCTAGACCTGAGCTCAAGTAGAAGAGGAGAAGTTGTCAAAGAAAATGAGGAAGGGACGGCAGCAAGAGAAGAACAAGAAGGACAGTGTGGTTTCAAGAAGGTGGAAGAGGCCAGGGATGCCCGACGTTGCTGAGGGATCAAATGGATCAGGAATGGCAAGGGTCCGCTGGCCCTGGCAACACAGGCCATGCTGTTTGCCTGGGCAATACCAATTTTACTAATGTAGCAGTGATTAACGAAGTCTACTTTATAGAAAAATCTAACATGGATATGCCCATTGAGCTGCAGCTTCCTGTTGGTAAAATTCAAAGAAAATATCTATGTGAAAATTTCTATAGCAGCATTGTTTGTAGCATCAAAAATTGAAAACTACTAAAATGTATATCAATAAGGGAATTAATTAAAATGGAAATACAGCTGAGTGGTAAAGCATGTCTGGGTTCAATCCCTGGTACAAAAAAAAAAAAAGAAAAAAAACAAGAAGTATAGAGATAGTTTAACTAAATTAAAATAACTGTATCCATACGAATTCCTGGAGGAATGTCCATAATATTGTTAGGTGAAAAACACTATCATTATAGATATTGATTATGATGCTGCTTTTGTCAACAGTCTGTGTATAGAAATGTTTAAGTGGATTTATAAAAGCATATTGAACATACTTTAATATCGATAACTTTAGGAAAGTGAAGATGAGGTGAGAAAAGGAAGAAGGCTTTTTTTTATACTTTTTTTTTTTTAGCTGAAGAATTTACTTTTATTCTTGCAGTCTTATAGTAGGAAGGAAGTCAACATTTAATAATCCATTGTTCACAATTTATTTATAGAAAATTTTTTAATCCTTAAATTGTACATTAATATCCTATGACTCCAAGTTTTATCACTCTCCTTCAGGTCTGAAGAAAATGATTAATTTATTAAGTTCCACAGACAGCACAGTCCACTGACATAACATATAATCTGATGGTCCTACACTCATGAAAATTAAGAATAGCCAGTTTCAAACTGGCCTGAAACCTGATTGTATTCCTGGCTCAGGATACCTGCAGTAAATCTATAAATCCACATGAAGACACAAAATTAAACTAGGGCACGTATCTTATAAAAAAAAAAAATTTATACTTTTTAAAAAAAATATTTATTTTTTAGTTGTAGGTGGACACAATATCTTTACTTCATTTTTATATGGTGCTGAGAATCGAACCCAGTACCTCATGCATGCTAGGCGAGCGCACTCGCTACCACTTGAGCCACATCCCCAGCCCCTTCTTTTAACACTTTCTATGACATCTTTTCTTTTTAGTTTAAAAAAGGGTTGAATTTTTTGAAAGTTCTGGAAGTTGAGGAAATGGAGTAAGAGAGTCAGAACTTTCTGAGAAATTTTGCTGTGAAGGTAAGTCAAGAGATGGGCTTTGTCAAGAGGAAAGGTACTAACACGTGTTCAGATGCTGATTAAAAGGATCAAGGAGGGAGGTTGAAGAGGCAGAGAGTCAGTGGAATGAGAGACACCTTCATTCTGTAGAACAGGAGGAAAGAAAGAAGACAAATATAGTTCCAGACTGTGAGGGCCAGTGAGACAGCTTCTGATTTCTAAGACACGTGAAACAGAGTTGCCAGTTGAGTGATAGAAGGTGGAGGTTTGGTAAAGTTGGGGAATGTAGGAAATAGTTGTTGCAGATAGAGGAAGAGTGAATTGACTAGGGTAATTGTGGAAGGCCGAGCAGGGTTGAGCATCCATTTGAGATTGAATCACTATAGAGCTGTGCTTTCCAATCTGCCCTGTGTGTTTTTTTTTTTTTTTTTTTTTCCCATTGAAGTTTAGTTGTTCAGGTTAATGCTCAAAGAAGTAAGTGTTTTGGTTCATCTAGGATGGGAATCAACTAGTTCAGTGCAACACAAGATGGGAAAGGCAGCAAAGTATCTGCAAAGACTCAAAAAGCAAAGTCTAAGGTGGGTACATTGGCACATGCCTGCAATCCTGGTGACTCGTAAGGCTGAGGAAGAAGGATTGCAGGTTTGAGGCCAGCCTCAATAACTTAACAAGGCCTTAAGCAACTTAGTAAGACCATGTCTTAAAGTAAGAATAATAATAAAGAGGGCTGGAAATACAGCTGAGTGGTAAAGCATGTCTGGGTTCAATCCCTGGTACAAAAAAACAAAAACAAAAACAAACAAAAAAATGAAGTATAGGGATAGTTTAACTAATTACTGCTTACTGTGACAATAATAATCCCTTCACATCTGGATCCTCTCCTACCTTGTTTTCGTCTTTTCTGTTGACACTGCACTGCTACCAATTCCATTTTCAAATAAACAACTCTAGGGCTGTGGGTGTGGCTCAGGGGTAGAATGCTTGCCTGGCATGTGTGAGGCCCTGAGTTCCATCCCCAGCACCACAAAAAACAAAACCAAAACCCCACAACCAAACAATACACCCATCTCTGAGGACTATTAAGTATGAACAGGCATGGTTATTTCTTGGTTTTCTTATATTTATGGAAACCTATGTGTATGACAACTTACTTTCTGGAAAGAAAGCCAAAAAACAAAATAAAACTCCACAATGACAAGAACAAAAATCCCACCAAAACTAATAGGCTTAGTTGAAACTGAGAATATGGCCCAGATGGTACTCATTGTCACTGTCCACATTACACCTAGAAGAATGACAGGTTTGCAAACTTTTCAATTTCTTGATCAATTGGGAAAGTATTTGGATCATTGCCATTGAATAGTAATCATTATTTGATCATTATAACATTGATTTTATCAGTTTGTCATTTATGTTGTCATCTTAGAAGAGATATGGCCGGGAGATCTCTCATCTTTGGAACAACTTGGGAGCGTATATTATTGCTGTCATAATATGTTTTAAAATATTACCTACAGAATCTAGGTCTGAAGGAGTCAGACTCATCTTGATCTTGAAGGTTCTATTTTTTTAACTTAATTTTTTTTTTTTTTTTTTTTACTACTACTTGTACTTATATAAGTTATCTTTTTTCAATTCTTAAAATGACCCTTGGCATTAGGTTTTATTATTTTCTCTTTACACTGCCTGGAGATAAATATCATTGTCTATTTGTGTATTTCACCAGTAAGGAAACTGAGACTTAGCATAATGAATTTATAACCATTCAGCTAGAACATCATAGCTGGGATTGAAACTCAGGTCTGTCGGACTCTAAAGGTCTTTTTAAACACACAACGCTGTCTTTTTCATCTCTGTTTTTCATCCTATGGCATTATCCTTGCTTTTAGTGAGGCTTCAAAGATAAAATTGTTTATCCTGGACTTCAGGATTTTGAAGTAATAACTGTCAGCGCAGAATGGTCAAACTCCCTCCTCTCTTCCTCCCTCTGGCCTCCTGCCCTTATAGGGCAAGTATGATATCCATTGCTATATATCTTTTAATTTTCTAAAAGCATTTCATATCCTCAGTAGGTCTAAATTCTGGCAGCTGCCAGATATGCATTTGGATGTTTAAATTAATAAGTCAAAATTTTAATTTTGCTACTATGATTAGTGAATGGTGCCAGATTAAAATCCTTTCCATTATCAAAGAGTGAGATGTATACTAGGTATCATTTTGTTCAGTGTATTTGTACCATGATGATAAGGCATGCAGACAGGCAATATTAAAATGTAGAATGTGAGGATGTGCTTCTGGGATATGCTTCTAGTCTCCTGAGAAACTTATCTGGTTCAAGAAGACAGAAGCATTTCTGTGATGTCTGTGGCCTTTCATATATGGGTGCCCTTGCTATCTGAATATTCATTATCTCATGCCTTGCAGTCTCCAAGGTTGCACAGGGAGGCAGAAGTCATCATAATATAAAAATGTTCACTAATGAACTGTCCACGTGTAAAATTAGTTCCACTCAAACATTCATCCCTGATGAATACTATCCCTTCCCATCCCATTAGTTATAGTGTTTCACTGATTGTTGGGAAGATGTAAAATTGGTGTACTCAATTGCAAAATTCAATGGCAGATTTTGCAAAAATTCAGGACATAAACATTGCATGAAATCAAGAAAAGTAAGGCTGCAGAAGTGCCAGGCTCATATGCAAAAAGCCATTGGCAAATGAAATTTTGGCAGTGTTGGACCAGTGAACCACTGAAAAGGAGAAAAATCCACCAAGATGGCGACACGGTACATGTTTCAGGAGAGGAATCCGACTATTAAAAATTAACAGAATGTTAGTGTGCTAGATATTTTTGAAGGAATATCCCTCACTATAATTGTGCTGGGAAAGTTAGGAAAGGTTAGAAAAACTATACTGAAAGGTTATCTAATGATCATATCTTACTAGTATTACTGTTTCATTTAACACATAATTGCACTTAATAAATTTTGTTAAATAGACGATAAAATATACCACCTTGATCTCAGTTTTACTTAATGAAACCCTTTTCCTACATTGACTATGAAAGTTTGGTTCCTATTTTAAGTAAGTTCACTTCCAATGTCCTTTTTAAGATATCTATTGTCTTGGAATAATGAGAACCTCCCATAATGAGTTATATTATTGTCTTTATGTATCAGTCTATCTTTCCTCTTTGAGTTTTGCAGGTAATGAACAGCAGCAACAAATACTGGTGTGGTGTGTTTAGAGATGGGGGTGACTCATCCTGAGTAAAATGGTCTTTTCACCAGTGAGGCAAAGAACAGAGCCTTGATGAGCAATAGTCTCTTTTAGAAGAATGGCTAGCCAGCAGATTATACTTTTATCTTGGAGAAAGGACTTCAGGTCACTCATTAAATGAAAAGGCATTACATAAATAAAAATTTCCAGTTTGAGGGTAGTTGAGGGAAATATAGCTGTATTGTTTTTGAAGTCTTTGTTTCTATTCAGTACTGTTGCCCATAGCTTTGATGTTACTCAAGACTCCAAGATGAATACATTTTGGAGCTGACTAATCCATTTGAAAAGAAAAACGTGTTTGTGACTTTACCAGCCTTAATTTGGCCCGATGGTGGACTTAGCAGGCTCAGCTGCAACAGCAAGAGTGGAACTTAATGTACCCTGTTGGCTGCTTTTACTAGAGCCAAGGTTCTGGAAGCCCATTAGTCCTAGAGAGGACATTAGCTTTTGGCTTTTTTTTTTTTCTCTTTTTTTTCTTTTTTAAGGTCTTAGAGTCTGGGGAATACACCAGGGTTGTAGTGGTGTCAGAGAATTTAATATTTTTGGGGTCTTGAAATATGTGTAAGGAACATACTTTGGTTGAAACTAAAACACATAGTTGATTTTCTGGTATCTTCCAACAACATGTAAGCTGTGTTCTGACAAAATAAAAAAAAAATTTATTAAGACATGAAAAACTAAATGTATACCTTAAAGCCATTCTCCAAATGGAGTTCATTCATTATAACCCACATTTACATTCATGCTTCCCTTGAACTTGGGCCAGAATATTTGTCTGTACAATTTAAGTGGCAACATGTTAGTTAAGTGTTTGATTTAAAGTAGCTGGCATTTCAGTTTATTTTTCTTTTATTGGAAAAGTTCATCCCTCTGAAAAGGTTTGAATTAGTCATTGTGTAGTTTAGATAAGTTGCTTGGTCTGGGGACAAAACATTTACAGGATTTGTGGAGCTGTCTATAGCACCTATGTGACAGACACATCATGAATCTCTTAATAGTTGTGAGATTGCTTTTCACTGAAAAGCATGACATGTGACTGACTCCTTTGCCTATATTTTATGGCAAATCATGTAGCTCGTACATCATACTAACCATAAATCTTAATTTATGCTGTCCAAGGAATTTACTCCAAAATTCACCTTCCAAGTAGAAACTGAAAAGGTTCAATACCATATGGTTTCTTCTATTAGTAGGATCAAGAATGTATTTTCATCAAAATATACCATCTGTTTGTTAAGAAAAGTATAAATGCATTAGCATATTTACTTTATTTTTTCCCTTTTTAACCTCCATCTAATTAGCTCCATCTTGTAGATTAGATTAATTAAAAAATAAAAAAAATATGTGAAGCAATAAGCTCCTTAAGAGCAAGAATGTCACACACATAGGAAAATTTCATAAAACTTGTTGAAGTTATCTGTAACTGTGGTGTTTTATGTTACGGTGTAAAACTGCAGAAATATACTATCTGGTTGGAATTACATTTAGCTAATGCTGTGAAAAAAGAGGCATGACCGTCTTGAGAACATTTAATGGAGAGCTTTGACCTTACTCTCACTTCGGGGTGGAGGTGGGTAAAGATTAAAAGGAATTATCTTGTCAGGGAGGGCGTAGGGGTAAGGGTATGAGAGGCAGAGGCATCTCTAGAATCTTCACAATGCTGCTGTCTATATTTTCCTCTGCGCCCCCGTGTCTCCCAGCACCTGATCCTGTTGGTTGCCTGCATCTCCAGATCTCCCCCTTGGAATGGCCAAGTTCTTCCCTCCTCATTAGGCATAATAGTTCTGCTATCTCTGGTCCTAAACTCAGATAAATTTTTATAAAAAATTCCATGCTCTTGCCAAAATTTCACACCCTGATCAAGGAACCTATTCTAAATCACACATTGACATCATTCATTCATTTTTTTAATGCATTAAACAAATATTTACTTGGCACTTATTTTCTATCATTTGCCTTCTAGGGGGCTAAGGCTTTGACCCTTAAGGAATTTGTAGAAAATACTGGAATTTATGGGTCCAGACCTCACATTTCAACAAAATAAAGTATACTCAGTTAGCCATCTATAGTAGATATTTGAGTTTATGAAGAACAAAACATTCTTTTGTGACATGTGAAACCATTATGTGTGTACCATAGATGCCTCAGAATGAAACACACCAAAAACTGTGACTTTCAACTAGACAGATCCTTGTTATTTATTTTATTGTAAAAATTAAAAAAATAAGGTTGCATATGGGTTAATTTTTCTATACCAACCAACAAACTTATTAGGTATAAATCTTTTTTTGCTATATGTATAATTATTTTAAAATAGACTTGCCTAATGGTGGTGGTGGTGACCTGTCATTTTTGCCCAACTGATTTCTAAAGGAAATAATGCCAGCTATGTGGGTGATTTTGTTATAATTGGAAGGATATTTTGCATTTTTCTTTTCTCAGTCTATAGTAAATTCAACCCTCCCCTTGCACTTTGGTATTATGTATTTTTTTTAAGACAGGTGGGCTGTATTATAGTCATTTAACTTTCTGTAACTGAAAGACAGGCTTCTTTGATAAGACTAATGAGCTTATCGAGAGGACTCTTTTGATGTGAGAGGTGGGGTGGGGTGGGCAGAAAAGTTGACTTTATGACCAAACCAGTAAGCAGTATATTTTGTTGAATGTCTTCCATGTGCCCAATATTAAAAGCTAGAAATCCACTGGACCTAGAATTTCTTCCCACGGGTTTAGTAATTGGTCTTAGAGCTATTTTCTTTTGTTGTTGTTGTTTGCAGTGCTGGGCATTGAACACATGCTAGGCAAATACTCTTCCACTGAGATGCACCCCCTAGCCCTGGGCTTAGATCTTTTAAGTTGTATTTAGCTAAATTACTAATGGGAATAATGCCATGATCTCTGATTTTTCTTGAGTAGAAGGATTATTTCTGTTTTTTTTTTTATGACATACAATATCCTATAGTATTTAGATATTCTCTCTCTCTCTCTTTCTCTCTCTCTCTCTCTCTCTCTCTCTCTCTCTCTCTCTCTCAGATTCTCCTTAAAAGACTTTGCTCTTGATTTTTTAGAAAGGCCATATGTGTGTCCCAATCCTCACCTGATATTAGGGACTTTGGGTAAGGTCTGTCTAGTTTTTTGTTTTCTAGTATTCAGAATGTGAATGTGAAAGCTGCTGGGATTCAAGTGAAGCTGGCCAAGGTGACAGCTTTGTTCTTGGACCTGTTTCAGTGACAAGCTGCCCCCTCCAAATCCAATCAATATCAAGTGAAAATTACAGTTGCTCACCACTGTCTTGGATTAATTTTACTTTCAGATTGGCCCACCATGGAGTGGTGATCCTGTTTATCTTTTGCCTCCTTCATTTTCTTCAGCCCTTAGTGTCTGGCTTTTTCTAATATAGTAACAATATACTAATCTAATTGGGCAAAGTCCAGGACATTAATCAGGCCATGTTTACCAGAGAGTAAGGTTTTTGGTTATTAAATAATCATGCAGCCATAGAGTCTGCTTTTTGATTTTCTTTATCTTTGGGGTTGGGCCTACTTTGCCATCATGGTTTTCCGCTGAAGTCTCCTGCCTCCAGGATGGCTCTGCCATTCCTTTCTCTGTCTGGATTACTTTTATCCTTCCTCCTTCCATATAGTCATGTGACTTCCACCAGAACACCTCATGCTATGTGGGTTCATCCCATCATACTTGTTCTCATTCTTTCTGTTCTTAAGTGTGCTGGACCCTGCTTTTGGTTCCTGTACTGGGTGCTTGGCTTGAAGATGGAGAAAATCCCAAGCTGTAGAACTGGTCATAAGGAAAGATAGAGGCCCTTAAGTGATTCTAAGTCAAATGCTCGAATCCAGCTTTATTAGATTCCTGCTTTAGGGTATTTGGTTATTGACCCAGTTCATGATGCGGTGATGCTTTTATTTGCTTTCAGTTTATTGTTCTTTCTTTTAAAAAATGTAAATACCTGAAGACAACGGCAAAAGGCAGAACAGAAACTCCTGGGTCTTCAGTCACCACATTATTAAAGCTCTAAAACTTTCCGCTTCCTGGTTTTTTCTCAAAACTGTCCTCCCTTCTTCCTGCTCCTTGCCTTTAACATCTCTAGCTTGGACCTTGGTGGTATCTGCCCCTGATCTGTCCATTCTCTACATTTCTGTCTTCCTAAAATTCAAACTACCATATCATTCCTCAGTGTAAAACTCTTCAGTGGATCTTCTGTATCTGTACCATGAGCCTCGAGATCCTTGGCCCAGAGGCAGTAAAGTATAATGGTTAACAATATGGCTCTAGAGTCAATCCGGGCTTAAATTTGGCTTTTATTTAATGGTTAAGTGATTTTGGCCAAGTCACTTAGCCTCTCTGTCCCCAGTTTGCATAGCTGTATAATGGAGATAGCAGTAGTGGCTTCTTAGTAGAAGAAAGGGTACTATAGTGATTAAATAGTTTTAATTCCTTTATCCTGGCTTCATACAATGTCTGGGATACAGTGCTGTGCTATAACGGTCAGACCTCTGCTTTCATTGCTGGTCTCAGTTGCTACTAAAACTTCAGGCTCCAGCCAAACTAAACTGCTTATAAATTCCAGATGCACACTCTACTAGTTCATTATTCTGTATCTGTAAACACAATATAACCTTTGCCCAGAATGAACCTTGCCTGCCTGATGCCTGAGCATTGCCTTTTCTATGAAGATTTTTCAAACTAGTCTGGACAACCTGAGTCACGTAGGCATTGAGGATTCAGCAAAATATAGATTGCACAAAAATGCCTGTTTTTATGGAAATTATGTTCTAATGGGGAGAGACGGACAATAAGCAAAATAAAAAAGTAAAGCAGGGAAGAGGGACTAGGGTATTTATGGCATGGGGTTTGCAATTTCAAATAGGCAAGGCCTCGTTATGAAGGTGACATCTGAGTAAAGAGCTGAAGATTAGGAAACAAGCCAATGTGGCAAAGAAGGTTCCACGCTGAGGGGACGGCAATCAGCCCTGACATAGGAACATCCCTGGTCTGCTCTTGGAATGGAAAGACGGCTGCTCGGGTTGGAGAAGGGAAAGCAGTGTTAGACAATGTCAGAAAGGAAATGGGGCCACATGGTGCAGGGCTGAGGTGAGGGAGCTGGGGATCCAGTGGAGGGTACTGAGCAGGGGAATCCTGTGATTGTTGGAACCGCTGGGTGGAACACATGCTGGATAGGAGCAAGGGTGGACACATCCTAACATGAAGGATTTAGGCAAAAGATGGTGGTGGCTTGGATGAGGGTATAGGCAGTGAAGGTAGAGAAAAGTGCTTTAAGTTCTGATATATTTAGAAGGTAGAGCCAGTGGCATCAGCTGATAGACTTGATATGAAGTGTGAAAGAGAAAGAAATCAAGGCTGAATCCATGGTTTTTGACCTGAACAACTGAAAGAATGGATTGTTGTAGACTGAGATAAGGAGGACTGAGGCAGTTGAATATATAGATCTGAAGTCCAAGGGAGAAGTCTGACCCAAATACATAAATCTAGGAGTGATCAGTTCAAGACGCTTCTTAAAGCTGTGAGACTGGATGAGATCACCAGTGTTGAGAGGTTGCGGAACAGGGGGAGCATTGGTGAGGCAGGGGAAAAGTGGTACTCGGCAAGGTTGGTGTCTTGGAAGCCAAGGAAGGAAGTGTTTCCATAGGACCTAGCGATCAGCTGATTGGGCTGCCCAAAGGTGATGCAAGATGAGAACTGAGAATCAAGAGAATATTTGGCAACCGGGGATCCTCATACCCTTGAGAAGTGGTTGTAGAGAGGTGGGAGAAAAATCTGACTGGAGGAGGTGAGAGGAAGAGAAGAATTGGGAATAGCACATGCACACAATTCTTTGGGGGAAGCAGACCTATGAAAAACAGGAAGCTTTTGGGTGGTGGTACCCACTGTGGAAGCTTAGCTATACAGTCATTTCTGGAATCAACTGCCTGGGGAAAGTTGGTTTTGCAGAAACTTGGTCATTAACCATTAAGGTTTTCCCTCAGTCTTGCTATTGTGAATTGTGCTGCTATGAACATCGATGTAGCAGTGTCCCTGTAGCATGCTCTTTTTAGGTCTTTAGGGAATAGACCAAGAAGGGGAATAGCTGGGTCAAATGGTGGCTCCATTCCCAGCTTTCCAAGAAATCTCCATACTGCTTTCCAAATTGGCTGCACCAATCTGCAGTCCCACCAGCAATGTACAAGTGTACCCTTTTCCCCACATCCTCGCCAGCACTTGTTGTTGTTTGACTTCCTAATGGCTGCCAATCTTACTGGAGTGAGATGGTATCTTAGGGTGGTTTTGATTTGCATTTCTCTGACAGCTAGANCAGGGATGAGAGGTGGGAGGGAAAGGGAGAGAGAAGGGAAATTGCATGGAAATGGAAGGAGACCCTCAGAGTTATACAAGAGTACACACAAGAGGAAGTGAGGGGAAAGGGAAAAATAATACAAGGGGGACAAATGAATGTCAGTAGAGGGGGCAGAGAGAGAAGAGGGGAGGGGAGGGGAGGGGAGGGGGGATAGTAGAGGATAGGAAAGGCAGCAGAACACAACAGACACTAGTATGGCAATATGTAAATCAATGGATGTGTGACTGATGTGATTCTGCAATCTGTATATGGGGTAAAAATGGGAGCTCATAACCCACTTGAATCAAAGTGTGAAATATGATATATCAAGAACTATGTAATGTTTTGAACAGCCAAAAATAAATAATTAAAAAAATAAAAAATAAAAAAAAAAAGGTTTTCCCTCTACTGACAGCTGTCATTTTGGGTTGCTTTCCTCCTTTACTCTGATTGTGCCCAAGTTAGGACCTACTGAAATCTCACTTTCTTTCTGATTCTCAAACAGGGTGCGAAAATATTGAGCCAACATGTTTGGTTGGAGTCAGAGCCTGCCCTCCAAAGCGGGCTACCAGCACTGTCAGTTTGCAGACATGACATTTCTGAAGACCTGGGGTGATGCCATGTGGCGAGGAGGGAGAGCTGACATTGAGTGCTGCCTCTGTGCCAGCAGTGTTTTGTGTTTTCCATCCATTATCCATTTCACCATTACAGCTACTTGGGGTGACAGAGCTTTATAAAGGGAATGTTACATGTAGAGGTCTGAGATTTGTGACAGCTCTCTTAGCAGGATCCTGCTTCATCTTTTGAACTTCAATAGTTCATTGGCGTGTCCACGGATGTTTCATGACTGTCTCCAAAGTACCAGACACATTAATGGAACTGGTAATTTAAAGGAGTCACACCATAGGTTACTTTTTAAAAACATTAGAAACTTCTGGTTAAAAAGGTAGCTTTCACTTTCATAAACAGAGAGGCTAGATTTTGGGAAAAACATTCCAATCCAATGAAAACCCTCCCCAAAGATCTTAAATCCTTAGAACTACAGGTCCCTTTCTCCATGAGTCCTGTTGTCCCTTTCTGCAGTTATTGATTTTTTCCTGGTGCCTTTTCTATAATATCTGCCTGGCTGTATCCACTTTCTTATGGATTTATTGCTCATCTTTTTACCCTGCTGTCTTTAGAGGAATACTATGTCAAACTTTTATTCCTTCCATCAAGTTACAACAATTTAAAGGTAGATTGTGCTCCTGGCCTAAACATGTTGACAATGACCCTTAACAGTTTATGAATTATAGTGTGGTTTTCAGGTAAACATCTGAGAGCGATGTTTTCTCTTTATGTCTAGATCTCACTTCTTTACTTATTTACATATCTCTAGGGAGAGATGAATGCCTGGAATGGGCAAAAAGGAAATTCTGCTCTGAAATTGCTCTATTCTTTTTTTTAAGGTGGCATCTAGGAATGCACTATTTTAAAATTTTGAACTTTGTAAGCACATTTTTATTTTAAAAGAAGAGGAAAATGACTCTTAAAAATGTGTTGGCAAAATCTGAAAAGAAAGCTCTAAAAAAAGGACTCTAGCCTGACAAGAGAATAGGAAGAAATGATTACTGATGATTTCAATTTCCAGTAAATTACAAAGCATACGTAATAGGCTTCCAAGAGAATGATTCCTATGGCATCCTTCATGCTGCCTTCACAGATAAGTGTGTAAATTAAAGGGAAATGAATTGGTTCAGCCTGGCAAATCTGTACCATTTTGGTAGAGTAAAAATGAGTGAAATTGAAGTAATTCTATCACTCCTTACTGAAAATAAAACATATAAATGTTTTTGATGTGTTTCTAGAGAATAGTGTACATATAGATTTGCTACAAAGAAACAATTTTGAATCAGAGGTAACTGAGTATAAAAAATAAGGGTATAATAGTGTTTTACATAATTTATACTGCAAAATTTGAAATTTGGAAATACTTTGTGATTAGGATTTTTTTAAAAGAACAATCTAGAACTTAGTTTTTTTATTTATTTATGACAGCGGAATGCATTGCAATTCTTATTACACGTATACAGCACAGTTTTTCGTATCTCTGGTTGTATACGAAGTATATTCACACTACTTCATGTCTTCGTACCTGTACTTTGGATAATAATGATCATCACATTCCACCGTCTTTCTAACCCCATGGCCCCTCCCTTCCCCTCCAACCCCTTTGCTATATCTAGAGTTTGTCTATTCCTCCCATGCTTCCTCACCCAACCCCACTATGAATCAGCCTCCTTATATCAAAGAAGATATTCGGCATTTGGTTATTTGGGATTGGCTAGATCACTTAGCATTATCTTCTCTAACTCCATCCATTTACCTGCAAATGCCATGATTTTATTCTTTTTTATTGCTGAGTAATATTCCATTATTTTTCACAATCGGAAAGAACTTCATGTATTTATTTAACACATATTTATTGAAAGCCTACAGTGTCCCATGTAATATTAATAGGATAGACATTTCCTGCCATTCAGGAGCTTGTAAGCTAGAGGAGACAGTGAACAATCACATATCAAATTCCATGATTTCACTTACCGTGTGGTAGTGCACAGGAGAAGTTTGGAATTTTTTTGAGACATCCCTCCTGAGGAAGACAGGAGGTAACCAGCTGAAGGGGAGGGAGGAAGAACAGGTGTGTACAGAGACCTTTTGATGAGTACAGAGGCCTGCAAGCAGGACAGAAGCAGAGCGCTGGGCAGCGAGCAGGGAGCAGATGGGCCGGATCTCCTGGGGCCAGGCGGGTTGTGTTGGGGATCTTGATCTTTATTCTGATAGTAAGGAGAACTATTAAAGGATTTTTAGAGATAAGAAGTGAAGATCTTGAATAGACAGCTCTCCAAAGAAGATATACAAATGGCCAATAAACACAGGAAAAGATGAGCCATATCATTAGTCATTAGAGACATGAAAATAAACACCACAGTGAGATAGTGCTCCACATGATTAGAATGGCTGTTCTCATTCCACTGTCATTTATTTTTTAAAATAATAATAATAAAAAAAAAACCACTGGGTTGCAGTGGTGCACTCCTGTCATCCAGCAACTTGGGAAGCTGAGGCAGGAAGATTGAAAGTTCAAGGCCAGCCTCAGCAACTTAGTGAGATTGTTTTAAAATAAAAAATAAGAAGGACTGGGGATGTAGTTCAGTGGTAAAGCGACCCTGGATTCAATCCCACTGCCAAAAACGAAAAAGAAAATAACAAGTTTTGTCAAGGATGTGGAGAAATTGGAACCCTTTTGCATTGTCAGTAGGAATATGAAATGGTACATCCCCTGTGGAAAAGACTTTACCAGTTCCTAAAAAGGTTAAATGTAGTATTATCAAATGACCCAGCAATTTCACTCCTAAGTTTACCCCAAAGAATTGAGAGCAGGGTCTCAAAACAAAAGCTTGTGTATCAGAGTTTATAGCGGCATTATTCACAGTAGCCAAAATGTGGGAATGTCCATCACCAGATGAATGGATAAACAAATATGGTTTGTACATACAGTGGAATATTATTAAGCCTTAAAAAGGAGTGAAATTCTGTTACATGCTATAACCTAAGTGAGTTTTGAAAACATTATGCCGGAGGGTGGAGGATGGGAAAGGCAGCGGAGCACAACAGACACTAGTATGGCAATATGTAAATCAATGGATGTGTAACTGATGTGATTCTGCAATCTGTGTATGAGGGGAAGGTGGGAGTTCATAACCCACTTGAATCAAAGTGTGGAATATGATATGTCAAGAAATTTGTAATGTTTTGAACAACCAACAATAAAAAATTAAAAAAAAAAAAAGAAAACATTATGCCAAGTGAAATAAGCCAGATACAGACAAATATTTTATGATTTCTTTTATATGAGGTCCCTAAAATAGGCAAATTCCTAGAGACTGAAAATATACTCCACATTACCAGAAGCTGGGGTGGTGGTGCATTGGGAGTTATGTTTAATGGGTATAGATTTTCTGTTTGGGGTGATTAACATGTTCTGGAAGTGGACGTTGGTGAAGATGAATGTACTTATATGCCACTGAATTGTACACTTATGAATGTTAAAATGATGTAAAAACAGTATAAAAATCACCTTTTATATCAGCTGGGAATGCATTTAGTACAAGTCACAGGAAATTTTGGCTTAAATAATTGGGATGCTGATTTTTCTTAGATTAGAAATCTGGAGGTTGGCGGTCTGGAGCTCAGCAGTGCCGTTAGGAGCCAGCTGTTTCTGTCTTTCCACTTTGATGTCCTTAGTATGTTGGCATTCGTCCTCATGGTCGTCTCTGTAGGTCACCAAATGTCTGCTCTACCTCTGGGCCCTTGTCAGTACAGTATTCCAGGCAGGAGGGAGGAGGAGGACCAGCAGGGATGACGACATCTGTATCAAGAAAGTAAAAGTTAGGTGCTTAGGTACTTGGTGTAATCCTATGTTCTTTTTTCCCCTCATGTTTCACATCTAATTCGTGAGTGAATTCTGCTGTCCCTACCTCAGCATTTATCTGGAATTTGAACCACGTCCCCCGTATCCACTGCTGCTTCTCTGATCTAAGCCATCACTGTCTCTCCCATAGATCATTTTGTGCTCTAATCTTGTGTGCCTGCCTGTTTCTAATCTTGCACTCCTGTGATTTGTTCTCAATCCCTGGAATATTTTGTGTTTTTAAAAATTATTGATATAATTCACATACCATAAAATTCAACTTTTAATAATGTGCAATTTAGTGGTATTTAGTATATTTGAAGGTCTGTGCAACCACCACTAAACCATCTAAACCCACAGATTGTTCCCTTTTAAACACACGTTAAAAGCTCCATAAAACCTGCCAATCATCTTCATTTCACTCAAGGTAAAAAACAAATTTTCTGAATAGTCTGCAAGGCCCTACATGATGTGGCTGCCCCTTACCTCCTGGACTTCATAAAAATACTGTGGGCCAAACAGAATAGCCCTGTAGATAGGGCTACAGGATTGGGGATGGCAGTTTCAAGACTGGGGGGATGGCAGTGGAAATGCAGAAAAGCAGATGAGATTGAGATATATTTTGAAGGTGGTAACAATAAACGTGATGATAAAG
This sequence comes from Marmota marmota marmota, assembly GCF_001458135.2. Classification (NCBI taxonomy): domain Eukaryota; kingdom Metazoa; phylum Chordata; class Mammalia; order Rodentia; family Sciuridae; genus Marmota; species Marmota marmota. The sequence continues at coordinate 6,542,695 of NW_025999982.1, read as the reverse complement.
TGGGTGTGTGGAATGCAGGAGAGGGGGAGGGCAGGGAGGTCTCATCTTTGACTACTGGATTTCTGACATGGACAACTCAATCAGTGGTAGAACTGTCTACTGAAATAGGGAAATTTGGAAGAAACGCCATCATGGATGTGGGAAGATGGAATATTTAGTATTGGTACTTACCAAGTCTGAGATGTATGTGGGCTACCCAAATGGAGATTTTCAGAGAGAGTTGGATACGTAGGGCTTGATTGGAGGTAAAAATTGGGGTTTACTGTTGTACAGTTTGGTTGAAGCTTTGGGGGTAAATTAGGTCAACTGTAGAAAGAGTAGAGAAGATGGCCATGTGTCCCTGTAAGGGTTTTAACTGTACTTTCTAGATGGCCGTCTTAGCTCCCTCCTCTCCACAAATTCTTCCTAATTAAACTTATGGGTTAACATGTACTTACATTTATATAAGTTTCCTACATAAGAAAGTAAATACTTAAAAAAAAATTTAATAAGCATGACAACAATCCTGGGTGCCTTGGGGTTCTACTCATATGCAACTAGAAGAAATGACTGGCTTTTTAATTAAGCTTTCTAGAAGCAGAGGAAGAAAGCAGGGCTTTGACTAATTCTTGATAGAGGTTTTAGGGTGTGGTCAATCCCCAAATGAAAATTTTATAATTGGCTTCTGTGTTCATGCTGTGGTTATAAGATTCTTTCTTTTTTGAATTACCCCCTGTTTCCAATGCTCCTCTCTTGCCCTCTTCCTGTCTCCTCACATACAAGTACTTACCATGTGCAAGACATTGTGCAAGCATAGGAAATGTAAGAGACCAAACCAAACCATGAAGCTTATTGTCTGTTTTCAGTAATAGTGTGTGTCCAAATATTCTATTATCTGACATTCATTTTTCATGCTTTTTATATGGGAGAAATGGGAGGCCAAAAAACCCCACAAAAATTAGTATATATATTTCACTTTAGGAGTCTTTCATCTGGGAATATCAGAAACATTGTTCTTAAGTTTCTGTTTACCATTTCTCCTTTGTCTGGCATCAAGATGGCTATTGTGTTCCCTTGACTTGCTGTCCTTTTCAAGCCGTGACTGTGTAGGAGAGAGGCGCCTGCCCAGTACAGAGCGCAGGGAGGTGCTGCTGGGTGGAGAGCGTTGCCACTTTGCTACTTGGCATCACAGAGCACGGCATGGGACGCCTCACAGCTCTGCTTTGCTTTGGAGTTAAATTTCGAGTAGTGGTTTTATTTTAGTTTTTACATTTAAACTTAAGCCTTTAGGTATCTTAACACTTGCTTCCAGGGAGGCACCACTGTAGCTCTCCTGCTAGTTGGCTCCGAGTCTTTGGTGTCCATGGATAGCAGCGTTTTCTTGAGGTAGACTTTTCATTTTATAAATCTTTATAAAGTTAGCCCTTTGGTTGATCTTCAGGTATAAGACGTACTGCTTTTGTTTAGTACTTTAAAAAGAGCAAAAAATAAATCTGAACACAGCCAGGCTTTTCTTTTTGTTAGAATTTTGTATCTGCTTTTATACCCTATGAGTGTCCAGAGGCATCTTAAGATGGACATGATTTTATAAATCTTAAATAAAAAAATAAATGCTTTATAGGTTTGGGATTTGTAAGTGCATATATGCTGGAAGTCAGTGAATCCGTTGTAATACAATAAAGTTTATTGTAACATAAACCTATTTATCAAAAATATGGCTCACGGATTACTAGCCTAATCCATAAAATGGGCCCCACTGTGGAGCATTTCATTTTAATTTATTTATTTATTTATTTATTTATTTATTTTTTTAAAGAAAGAGTGAGAGAGGAGAGAGAGAGAGAGAGAGAGAGAGAGAGAGAGAGAGAGAATTTTTAATATATTTTTTTTATTTTTTAGTTTTCGGCGGACACAACATCTTTGTTTGTATGTGGTGCTGAGGATCGAACCCGGGCCGCACGCATGCCAGGCGAGCGTGCTACCGCTTGAGCCACATCCCCAGCCCTCATTTTAATTTATGATACCTCCAATGTGTATTATTACTTAGTATTATTAACCACCAGCAGTTTCTTCGGTACTGAACAAAACCAAGAGATGAAACTTGACCCAGGCCAAAAAGTTGTTTGACACTTGGGCATAGGAGCAAGATGCAGAAAAAAAAAATTCCTGCTTTTCTCTGTGTCCTTTTCTAGTGTCTGTGCTCTTAGTATACATTTGATTCCTAAACTGTTTCAATCCATCTCAGAATTTGGAGTGCCTATAGAAATGCATCTCTTTCATGTATTATTAATTACAGGTGTGAATGGAGATCTTAACTTTTAAGGAGGAGGCATGAATCACATCAACAGCCCTGCCCTTCATCCTGTGAGAAACCGATTGTTGAGCCAACCACCTAGTGATTTCTAGAAGTATCTCTGAGCTTGTGAATGCTGAGAGCACAGTTTTTCTTTGGTTACATATCTATGAGCCTGTTCCACATAGAGCCTAGTACAGATTCATGTTTCAAAATACCTTATTTTTAATACCTAGAGTCGAATCTCATTTGTCTCTTATAATTGTGCTATGTTCCTTTTTATTTGTGGTGGGTTTTTACAATTAAGTTCAGTTGGTTCAACTACCAGTTTTGCTTCCATAATTTGGTTTGTACCCAGAGAATGCAAGTCATTTCTTATATTACTCTGAGAATAAGGTAATCAAATGAACCTCTTTAAAAATTAATAGACATTTCAAGGCTAACGAAAATGGATTTGTGAGTTGTTCTTGATCTCTGTCTTTGTTTAACATAAATAATCAACAGTTGGCTGTGGCATAACATTCTTGAACAGGGCAGTGGTTATCTAGCTATAAATACTTGAAATACCAGCCATCCACTCAGGCACCGAGTGTCGGATTCTTTCCTTCACTTTTACTCACTTGAACGTTAGTGTTAAATTTACGTTCCCTAGGTTGGAGGAATAAATATACTTCAATAAGACTGATTTTGGTAGTATTGGATTGAACTGAGATACGAATATTAATGTTAAGTTAGTTGTTGACATTAGTTAAACATGGTACAGTGTTTAAAAAGTTATTAAAGGCTATCGATTTAGTAAATTTAGATAAAAACTGATATAGATAATAATTCTGGATATCAAAATTAGTTTATATATAAGAAGTGTTGAAAAAGAAAGTTGTGTAGGTAATACCTATTATGCCTAGAATGTCCTTGGATTTAAAGCACAATGAATACTTTTATCATTTCTCCCACTCCTCCCACTCCCATTTGCCTTTTGTTGCTAGTGTAGAAACCCTTTAATTTCCCCAAAGTAATTTGCAGTTTTGTCTCTTGGGTTTACTATGGACTCAACCATTATTTATTTATTTAATCTTAAGCAGCTAATAAAGTCCTAGGCATCAAGTTCTAGAAATAGATTCATACTGTACTGGGGAAAAATTTTTTTTTCCTGCCAAATTGGTACCTCAGCACTATGAATTTTCAGAGAGTGATGGTGGATTCTAATATGTAATTTTGATGTTTAATTTTATCAGCATCAGTATTAGTAAGGGTGTAGATTAAGCTATTGTGACAGAGAGACTCAATGACTTTGATAAAACAAGAATGGTACTTTTCTCTCGCTGAACGGTGTGGGGCTAGCAGGCAGGCTTTCCTTGATGGTGTTACAGGATGCTGGCTGGTAAGGGGGCCCAGCCATCCTTCAGATGGGACTTCTATGGTTACTCTGATGGATTCTGATAGCAGTGGAGTACAGGCCCCATGATGTAAAGCCAAAGCTTGGAAGCATTGCATCACTCTACTCACATTCCATTGGTGAGAACTTAGCTATTGGCCACACCTACTGGCAAGGGAGGGTGGGAAATGTAGTCTTAAGTTTGGTAGCCATGTGCCAGCTAAAGTTTGCTGTAGAAAAGGGGAGAACAAATTTTGAAGGCGTGCTATTCTATAATATACCTAATGTTTTCTTTGTGTGTAACAGATCCATTGCCATGTTGTCAGTATTTTGGAGCCAAAGTGAATTACTTTCTGTAACTCTCCCCCATTCTCGCATCTGAAAAATAAAACAAAAACTAAAGAGAGATACTTGCTTATGTGTAAAAATGAAGAATTGATTACCTTGGTACATTAGATCTGCACACTAGGCTGAAATTGACAAATTGTTCTTGTCCTACAAGGAGTCTTTGATAATCTGTGTGTATTTACATATCCACACAGATATGTCAGTCAGAAAGTTGTGAGTCATTTGTGGAGGATAATAAAGGTAAATTTACTGAAGGTAAATTCTAGGAGAGCATGTTCAGGCGCTTCACAGGGGAGTGCTGTTTCCCGTGTCTATAGTAGCCTAGAGCCTTTGTTCCTTTGGATCATCTTAACTGTCTTTTGAAGTACCAACTCATCAGGTATCCTCCTGATTCCACTATACACTGAGAATGTTCACCAGTCATAGGCTCTGTAAATATTTTTGAGTTATTTCTCATAAAAAAAATAAGTTATCGAGAATCGTAGTGATATATTCTTCTCTAGAAAATCAGTTTCTGGTTATTCTGATTTCTACTGAAGTGGTTTAACTAATAAGAGATAGAGTATGCTGATCATGCCAGCATATGTACTTTCACCCATGTGACAAAATATCATTATAAATTAATAAATCATTCTAGTGCCTGTGTCAACCTTAAATGAAGTTTATTGTTTATTATCATCTGTGTGGGCTTGATCACCCAGACACTGTACAGAAAGCCAGATTTAGCTGACTTTCCCTTGTCGGACACTCCTCTCCCACGGATGCAGAGAGTGAGAGAGGGAGGGAATGAGGAAGGGAAGAAAGAAGGGAGGTGATAAATTATTTTGATCTCTGTTAACTCCTTCATCACGAGCCTTAAAAACTTAGCTAGAGGGCAGAGATCAACACTGTGGGTTTATTTTAGAGTGTTTATCTAGCAAGGATGGCTTTAAGAAGTAAATGAATTTGTTACCCCAATAGGGCCCAAATGGAAATCGGCTATGCCAAAACTAAAACAAGTTTCTGAATGGACAGAACTAAATTACCCTGTGTTATTTAGTCAAGGTACATTTCCAGAAGACTTTTTTTTTTTTTTAAATTTTTTATTGTGGGTTGTTCAAAACATTACAAATTTCTTGACATATCATATTCCACACTTTGATTCAAGTGGGTTATGAACTCCCACCTTCACCCCATACACAGATTGCAGAATCACATCAGTTACACATCCATTGATTTACATATTGCCATATTAGTGTCTGTTGTGCTCCGCTGCCTTTCCCATCCTCC
>NW_025999982.1:6529052-6536021 GCF_001458135.2 Marmota marmota marmota | reverse complement strand
AATCTCCATACTGCTTTCCAAATTGGCTGCACCAATCTGCAGTCCCACCAGCAATGTACAAGTGTACCCTTTTCCCCACATCCTCGCCAGCACTTGTTGTTGTTTGACTTCCTAATGGCTGCCAATCTTACTGGAGTGAGATGGTATCTTAGGGTGGTTTTGATTTGCATTTCTCTGACAGCTATAGATGGTGAGCATTTTTTCATGTACTTGTTGATTGACTGTATGTCCTCCTCTGAGAAGTGTCTGTTCAGGTCCTTGGCCCATTTGTTGATTGGGTTATTTGTTCTCTTATTGTCTAATTTTTTGAGTTCTTTGTATACTCTGGATATTAGGGCTCTATCTGAAGTGTGAGGGAGCCTACACCCTGGGAACAAATCTTTACTCCAGAAGACTTTTAATGTTGGACTTTTTGAAATATAGTTCTGCATAAAAATGTGTTCTGCAGGATACAACTTAGATAATTTTTGTGGTCAAGGTAGCTCATTTATTTATTAAACAAACATTGATTTAATTCTTGCGATGTGCTCACTGTCTAATCCTAATCTATTTCTATACTTTCAGGCAAGAGTATTCAATTTTTCCTTACAATTTTTTATTTGTAAGTCTCCTAGGGGGAAGAAATTTTCTGAGGTCATCTTATATTTAATATGTAATCATTAAAAGTTTTTTTTTTTTCCAGATACTGTTCTATCATTCAGAAATGGAAACTCAGCAAATGGCCTGCTTTCCTTTAATAAACCTTCTATACTAAAATGGTGGGACGTTACCTCCCAGACTTAAAAATCTTGGCCAATTACTCTGTGTATGTCACTTTCTTATTTTTAAATTTAATATAAAAATATTAATTTTGATATATTTAGTTTAAAAAATTTGAAATAGTTGAAAGTTCAGTCCCTTCTTTTTAAGAAATTAATCTGGTTGGGGGAGAAAACAAGCATGCCAGATACGGTGGGGATGCCTGTAATCCCAGCAACTTGAGAGGCTGAGGCAGGAGGACCACAAGTTCGAGGCCATCTTCATCAACTTAGCAAGACCCTGTCTCAAAATAAAAGGTAAAATGGGCTGGGGAATGTGACTCAGTGGTATAACAACCCTGGGTTCAGTCCCTAGTACAACAAAACCATGAGCATATCTTGTGGTCTTCTAATAATGGAAGACATTTCTCAAAGCAGTTTATTTACAAAACAACAATTTAGCCAGCAATGCTCAAGGATTCTAGATAAGCAGCAGAACACAGTGGCTAGGAGCACAGACTTTGGAGTCACGCTGCCTGAGTGGGAATCGTGAATCTGCCGTTCATTAGCAGCTGGATGTCTAATCAGCTGCTTTGCTTCTCTGTGCCTCAGTTTCCCCATCTGTTAAATATAAAAACAAGAGGACTCACCTTATAGCATTATTCTGATATATAAATTAGTTAATAGGTATAAAGTGCTTAGAATAGTATTTGTTACATAATAAGTATGATTTTAAAGTAGTAGCAATAGTGATGGTGAAAAGTACTATAGGCTTGGCTTTCAAAGTCAGACAGAAATTTGGGATAATCTTAGAGGAGGGGAGGGACTGGCCCAGGCAAGGTTGGGAGGCCACAAGATGTGCAGAGGCATTGAATCCCCTGGTGTGGTTGAGTCAGAGATGTCTGAAAGAGGAAAATTTGAAGGTGGGGCAGAAAGATGACTTTGGCCCAACTCTCATACTTTCAGTGTCTCTGAGTATCAGGAGTTTGGATTTAATCTTCGTAAGTAGTAAGGTATGAGCAGCATTTAGATTTTGATATGAGATAGTTTGTGAGGTTGGTGAAGACAGAGGTAAGAGTGGTGGCGGGGTAACCAGTTAGGATGTTCTGGCGTGGACTGGGCCTGGACTTGCACGGTACAGTAAAACCAGAGGGCAAGAGATGTCTGCAGGCAGCGTCATCGTGGGAAACGCAGAGGGTCTGCTTGCTGGACTTGGTGCAGTTTTCTCCTGTCTAGCGTGCACTCTCCTTCACTTGGGGAAGTCAGAATAGGGAGCTGTCTGTGGGTGGAATATCAGGCCTGAAGGGTACCCTTAGATTAGAAGGCCAGTTGGAAATGCCTGGCAGGAAGTTGGATACGAAGGGCTAAAGCTTCAGGAAGAGGTTGGAAACAGAGAAGCCAGGGCTGCTGTTAGAAATGTGGCAGTCATCTCCTTAAAGCTGATGTTTTAAGCCACAGGAAGCATCAAGATCATGAAGAGACAAAATAGCAAGAGCTGGACCTATTCCTGGAGGGACATTTGCCTTAAGGGAATGTGACAAAGCAGCCAAGAATTGGGAGAAGACTAAGGTGGTAATGACTTATGTTAAAGAAGTGCTCGCAAACAGCACGAAGTCAGCAGTGTCAGAGGCTGCAAAACAGAGGAGGCTTGGAACAGTTATTAGATCTGGCAATAAGGAGGTCATTAAAAATCTTGGTAGATGAATTTTCAGTAGAGGAAACCAGGTTGTGGGGCTTTTAATTTGACAGCTCTGGATGTGAACAGAAGAAAAAATATAGGATAGCTCTAGTTGGTTCAAGTTAAGACTTAAAAAAAAAAAAAAGTGGACAATGTGTGTCTGTGGACAATGTGTGTATTTTCAGGCAGAGAGAGAAAAGCCAGTGGTGGTTGGAGAGGTTAACAATTTGAAAGATGAAGGTGGAACGAACTATCAAGGAGCTGGAGCAGATGGGAAGGATAACACAGAGCCTGCAGGCTTTGCTTCAGAAAGTGGGCAACCCAGGCTCTTGGACATTGGAGTGGCGTCGTGAGCCTGAAACAATGCTGGACACCTGGCAGGTGTTTGGAAACACAGGTGTGACTGAAAGGAGGGAGTTGGGATAGGTATAAAATGATGTTTAGAAGTAGAGAGGAGGTGAAAATGAGCGTGGTAATAATGCCTTTGGAGTTAAATTCTATTATTAAGGTACAAAATGAGATCATTAGACAAGGTATTCATGAAGATGATAACAATGATGTTTAACATCTGCATATCAAGCATCATACTAAGTGTTATCTCATTTATTTCTCAAACACAAGAGGTATTTCCGTATTTTGTAGGTGGATAAATTAAAACAAAATAGATTAACTGTCTTGTCCAAAACCTACGTTTGGTAAAGGTCAGGGGGGGATTTGAACGTAGGTAATATGATGTCACAGGTCATGTTGCTGCTTCCCAGCCCCTGGAAAATGGATGGAAGATTTAAGACATTTATAAACATTTAGATAATTAATGGTGGGCTAGTAAGCCATAAAATATATTCTTTTTCTTTCTTTTTTTCTTTTTTTGTGCTGGGGATTAAACTCAGAGCCTCACACATATTAAGCATGTATTCTATCACTGAGCTATACCTCCAGCTCCAATATATACTTTTAAATCTTTAATAGAAGTAGATTTTAAAAATTTGTTGTAATTAGTTATACTTGACAGTTGAATACATTTTGACACATCATATATAAATACATAACTTCTCATTCATCTGATTGTACATGATGTAGAAATACACCAGTTGTGTAATCATATATGTACAGAGGGTAATAATGTCTGATTTAGTTTACTATTCTTCCTACCCCATTACCCCCTCCTCTCTCTTCACTCCCCTCTTTCTAATCCAAAGTACATCTCTTCTTCCCAACACCCCCCTTATTGTGAATTAGCATCCGCATATCAGAGAGAACATTCAGCCTTTGGGTTTTTGGAATTGGCTTATTTTGCTTAGCATGGTATTCTCCAGCTCCATCCAGGTACCAGCAAATGCCACAATTTCATTCTTCTTTAAAACTGGGCAGTATTCCATTGTGTATATATACCACATTTTCTTTACGCATTCATATGTCGCAGGGTACCTAGTTGGTTCCATAGTTTAGCTATTGTGAGTTGAGCTATTAGTTCCATAGTTTAGCTATTGTTGTGGCTGTATCACTGTACTATACTGATTTTTAAGTCCTTTGGGTATAAACCGAGGAGTGGGATAACTGGGTCAAATGGTGGTTCCATTCCAAGTTTTCTGAAAAATCTCTGTACTGCTTTCCATCGTGGTTGTATCAATTTGCAGTCCTACCAGCAATGTATGAGTGTGCCTTTTCCCACATCTTTGCCAACATTTATTATTACTTGTGTTCTTCATAATTGCCTTTAAAAAACTTCTTTTCTTGGTTTTTCTATAATAATATTTACTTATTGAAGAAAACTTAGAAAATAAAGAAAAGTATGAATTTGAACAAAATCATCTTAGTCCCAGAGATAAACAAAGTTGATAGTTTTGTGTATTTTTATGTAATTTTTTCTTTGTACAAAATTGAATCATAATGTAAATGTATGTTTGTGTTTGTATATATACACGTGTGTGAGAGCAGTTTTGTAGAATTTTCATTTAAAATTTTATTCAGAATATTATTTAATGTCATCAAATAGCATAAAAGTTTCACCATTTTTCTTTTGTTGTATAAGCCGGTCATTTCTGTATTCTGTTCTTAGAAATAATGCTGCAGTGGCCATCTTTCTTTGTCTACAATTCTTATTGTTACCTTAGGCTATATGTTAGTCAGAACTGTGGTTGCAAGCAGCAGAAATGCACCTCAGACTGACTTAGGTTCTGCTTATGCGGCTGCTGAAATGGCAGGGATGCACCTGGGCCTCAAGGATAGCTGGAACTACAAGAAGACTCAGTCACCTCAAAACCCCTCCACTCCTTGTTCCTGGCTCTTTCTGCCTGTTTGCTTATTGAAACAAGTTACCTCCAGAACCTAGGAGACATGACACTGGTAGTTCCTAAGCCATGCTGATAGCCTTGTCAGCAAAGTGGGACTGCAGCTTGCTCCCCCAACCCCAAATTTTATAATGAAAAATTTCAAACAAAAAAGCAAAGTTGAAAGAATTTTAAGTTGACACTTTACTATACAAGTAGGTATAAATACAGATATACTTGCTTTATCACATATCTATCAATCCCTCTCTTCATCAGTGCATCTTTAAAAAATACACTTCAAAATAAGTTGTGGATATCAGTATACTTTATCCTAAATACTTCCATGTGCATATCATATATTTAGAGTTCAGTGTTTTCTTACATTTTACTTTTGATGTAAACATTTCTTGCAAAGAAGTGTACAAGTCTTAAGTGTTTATATATTCACTGACTTTTTGACAAATTCAAATAACTTTTGTAACCCCAACTCTTATGATCCTAAGTTACAAAAAAAAAAACCAAAAATCCCTAAGAAATGGCTCTCCCTACCCCACTTTTGGTCTGATACTCATATAGAGTAAAGGAAGCAGCATATTGCATATGCAAGAGGTTGCTGTGGTGGGCAGATAGAACTACAGATATCTGCAGTGGAGCTTCCTGGAAGTTGAATTACACTAATTGAATTTAGTGCTGTACAAAAAGCCTACATGGGAATTCATCTGCCTGATTTCCTCCCATCTCCTGTTTTTAGTTGATAGAGGCTTACTCCATGGGGAGCTAACTCATTTGTACTCCCAGGCATGCACATGTAGGCCCTTTGGTTACTCAGGATGCTGTATCCCAGGCTCCATTAGAAAAATGCTTTTCATGCCCAGCAATGATTATTTTATTATCTTATGTACCTGAACTTTACTTTTTTTTTCTGGAATTGATAAATCACTTTTTTTCTCAACTTGTTGTAGATGTCTTTAAAAAATAGATTGTAAGCTTTTGAAGCAAAGACCAATTCTTTTCAAATCTAGTATTATTTCTTGCGTAATGGCACATGATGGTGCATATTCAAATGCTTCCCCAGCCAACCAAATGCTTTATGCAATCAAGAAGCTGCAAGAAGAGAAAACTAAAAAGGCTTAAATAATGAGGTACGCATCCTTATGTAAAAGTACCGACATTGGCAAGCTTTAGGGTTGCTTAATTTTGTGGCTTAATATTGTCAAGGACCTAGGATTTTTTCCATGCTTGGACTCTGCCACCATTATGATATAAGCTTTGCCCTCAAGCTAGATCTTTTTATGATCACAAGGTGACTGATACAGCCCCAGGCATCATGACCAGAACAGTAATATCTCTTCCTTTCATGGCTCAAAAGAGCAAAGAAACCTTTCCCAGGAGTCCCCTTGAGACCCTCATATATCATTGGCTAAAACTAGTTGAAATTACCAACCCTGCATCAGTTGCTAGGGAAGATAATGGAACCATGATAGTTCCTGTTCAAGGTTTATGCTTGGAAAGGGGTGGCATACCTCATTTGTTTCATATGAGTTGGAATAGTTAGAACTCTGTAAGAGTTCTACAGTTAAAACTCTGTAAGAGAGAAGGAAGGAAAATTTTTATAAGCAACAGATAGCATCCATCCCATAGCATCATTCCTTAATGAAAATGCCTGATTGTGACCTCTGAAGTTAGAGGTAGTGGGGCACCTTAAAAATAAATTTATATTCAATTCTTGTAGCTACCGAAATGCTTTCTCTTTGGTGACACTGAATACTGAATTGGCCCTGGCTTTTTAGGTGATTAATATCTATTTTTTACTTCTTCTGAAGATGTATTGGTCTTTGACTCAATGTATTTTGAAAATGCGTCTTTTTTTTTATTGTTGGTTGTTCAAAAACATTACATAGTTCTTGATATATCATATTTCACACTTTGATTCAAGTGGGTTATGAGCTCCCATTTTTACCCCATATACAGATTGCAGAATCACATCAGTTACACATCCATTGATTTACATATTGCCATACTAGTGTGTCTGTTGTGTTCTGCTGCCTTTCCTATCCTCTACTATCCCCCCTCCCCTCCCCTCCCCTCCCCTCCCCTCCCCTCCCCTCTTCTCTCTCTGCCCCCTCTACTAACATTCATTTGTCCCCCTTGTATTATTTTTCCCTTTCCCCTCACTTCCTCTTGTATGTACTTTTGTATAACTCTGAGGGTCTCCTTCCATTTCCATGCAATTTCCCTTCTCTCTCCCTTTCCCTCCCACCTCTCATCCCTTTTAATGTTAATC
>NW_025999982.1:6491993-6528330 GCF_001458135.2 Marmota marmota marmota | reverse complement strand
AGAAATGCCGTTGGGATTTTGATTGGCATTGCATTAAACCTATAGAGAACTTTTGGTAATATCGCCATTTTGATGATGTTAGTTCTGCCTATCCATGAACAGGGTATATTTTTCCATCTTCTAAGATCTTCTTCTATTTCTCTCTTTAGGGTTCTGTAGTTGAAAATGCGTCTTTTAATAATTTCTTCTTAATTTCATCTGGAATCAGTGCCTATGTACCTAGTGTCTCAGCCTTGGTTCTCTGGAATACAATCTGAATCAAAGATTCAGGAGTTGATGCTTTGAGAGGTGCAGGTCTAGGTCTGCAAGGAAAGAGGCAAAGAAGTGGATTTGACATGTTATAAAGCTACTTTTTGCTTCATACCAGCTATGAAGAGACTTAGCAGGCATGGTCATCACCCTTCCCAGCAGGACTTCTCTGAAAGGGTTGCAAAGAGGAACTGCACTTAGAGGGGTCTTTGAAAAGAGAAAGACTGAGGAGTTTACTAGTGTCTCCTGTTCTGATTGGTGGAGGTTCACTCCTTAGGGAGCGTCCTCCTTTGTTCTCCTAACTGCCTCACTTAGACCCCCTGTGGTGACTCAGGATGCCAGATTTTGGCACTGTGGTTATTTCTTACAAATACAAAGTTACCTGAATAGGTCACCGGCTAAGAGAGGTAGGGCAAGAGGGGAAGCCAGAGGGGGAGAAAAAAAGCAATTGGGCCGAAGATCTGAGAAGATGCATAAGGTTTGTGTCTCAGTACTTAAAAAAGGTTGAAGTAAAACCGTTGTTGTTGTTGTTGTTGTTTGTTTGTTTTGCCAAAGCATTACTTTGCTATTTAATACTAGGAAACATATTAGTTTCTCAAAATAAGTTACCTACTACTTTGGTTACTCAAAGCTCTAAATAATCACCTTACAATCTGGTTTACTTTTCTTTGGTCTGTGAATCTCTTACAAGAAGTGTTGGCAGTGTTTCAGAGCTCACAAATAATACTGGTTGTGGATCTAGGTCAACATCGACTTCTTCTAGTCATTCTGAAATATGACTGAGACCAAGTAGAGTGGCTCTGGGCATCCTTAGAATGTCCAGTCTCTCCAGGTTTATCAGGATTGATGGGCTCTTTGGAGCTCTAGCCACTTGGGGATCCTCTGAGTGTTGGCCTTGAATTCTGAGAGTTCTTACAAGGCCAACTTCTTTTCAAAGAGAGCAATTTTTGCTTTTTTATTCAGAGTGTAGTGAGAAAATTGTATTGAGTTGGTGGCAGAAAAGGTACATTCTGATGGAATGAAGGCAAGAATGGCTGTTCTAGGTTGGTGTGGCCTTTGTATTCCTCATATATGTCTCTCATTTTCTTTGGTTAAACATCTTTTTGTTTTTTCCATTAATGTACTTTACTCAGATCACTATGACTGCTTAATAGATATTACAGAGTAATGGTAGCTGTTTTTGTGTGGGAGATTAAAGGATGAGCTTGTCAGAGATGAATGTTAATTGGGTGCATCTAATAAGCCTAAGGAGACTTCCTGCTTCTGTGGCATAATAGGAACGGAGGCAGAGCATTTGGATGGACATTGCCAGCATGCCAATAGCTGAACGCTTTTGACCGCTTCTGAATTGCCTGTAGTGGGTGGTGCTGGCATGGAGGAGGTGGGGCCAGGTAGCCCTTTGAGCTGTGTTGGAGGCACAAGGATTATTATGGCTTGGATATGAAGTGTCCAAACAAAAGCTCCTGTATTGACACAGTGATGGAGAGGTGAAATGATTGGACTGTGAAGCTGTAACCTAGTCAGCCCATCCTCATTAGAATGTAGGCAGGGGGCATGACTGGAGGAGATAGGTCACTGGGGGCATTGCCTGGAAGGGTCATCTTCCCTGCAATTCCTTCTCCTCTTTCTCTGCTTCTTGGCCACTATGAGTGATGCAGCTTTCCTCTGCCATGCCCTCTGCCTCGTCTTGGGCTGAGAGCAAGGGATTTGGCCAACCATGGACTGAATCTCTGCAACTGTGAGCCAGAATAAACTTTCCCTCCTCCAACTTGTTCTTGTCATGTGTTTTGGTCATAGTGACAAAAACCTGACTAATACAGGGATCCTTTGCTAGTCCCTGGTTTGCGCTATCCAGATTTTTGGATATGTTCTGAAAGGATCTATGTTCTTTCACCTGACTTTAGTGACTGTATTAACCTAGGAACATAAGGTCACGTTAAGTCTGTTGGTGTTGAAACACACAATTACACATGTCATCTGGTTTATTGAACCCTTCTTCCATTGAAAAAATACTAAATTCATGGAATTTCTGAGTTTTGTTTATTTAATGTAACCTTGAAAATAAAATTTTCCTCCCACCCCTGCCAGCATCCTTTTTCTAGCCCTCTGAAGATGATTACCTTTTTCTTTTGCTTGCCTCGCTCGCTTGGGTACTTGTTTTCTGCCCTGAGGTATGAGGCTACAGCTGATTTAAGGTGAGATTTTTTATCCTTCTTTTTGAGGCTGTACTTATGAGTTAGAATCATAAAAATTCAAGGATTGTGCCAAATTTTCTTTTGTTGATGACTGTGATTTAGTCTGTTATGTAACTCTAATGTATAATTTACACATCCTGGAGATCATCCGTCTCTGTACAGAGTGACTATATTTAACCCTCACTTCTTTGGAAAAAGAGAACATTACCAATTATCTTTGAAACTATATTTGTGAGACAATGCACATTGATCCACCCTCTGTCTTCATTTAAAATTTTTGGTACATCATGTAGTACTTTATGATTTCTTCTATGCTTTTCATGTATAAAGGCTCAGAGGAGAAAGAGCTTAGTAGCTGATGACTCTATCTTGAGGCCTCCCATGGCTTATATTGTCTAAACCAGGAGTAACAGACATGATGTCTCTATCATCTCTATTAATATGCAGGCCTGAGAGAACAAAAGGACAAATCTCTTCCCACTGTTATCTTTTAGTTGCGGAAGGCAAATGTGGAAAGAGGATACTGAGATAAATTTTTAAATGGCGAACAGTTCTGTGCTTAGTAGAAGAAAATAACACTTCTTTTTCTAAATCATGATAGCATTAATTACTGTGCGATTCAAAGAGTTTTGAGAAAGAAAATGGTTAATGTCTGTCTCCTGGTACCTTAGACTTGTAAGGTCCAATCCAGTTCCAGGCTCCAGTCCCGGACTGTGTTTGTAAACAGACGTGTTTATCTGCCACCTCGCATTTGCCTCCTTGCCCTGCTGCAGGCTCTGTTCCTGTGAAGTTGTCACGTCAGAGGAAACGTTGACTGCTTTCACATATGACCATGTTCCCCTAAAAAGAAAGCGTTGAATGAGAAAATGACGTTCTCATTAAGTCGGCGCTTTGAGAGTAGGTGGGAGGAATTGCCATCGATCTAATGGATTTAATAGTTCGTATACAAAGTCTGTGGAATAGAAGTAATATTCTGCAGCTGAGTAACTGTAGATTAATCCATCTTCAGACAGCATTCTGGAAGCATCTGTAAAACTAGAAAATTACTTTTTCTTTCCTTTTTTCAGGCACAACTGGACTAAATGTATTTCCCAAATACTTTAAAATTAAATTATATCCACATAAGTAGGTCTACTAAAAATTATATGACAAATTGAAATAAAATCATAAAATGTAAAAGTTAGGTTTTACTTGGCTGCATTTACTCTATCTAGTACCAGTCTGTTTGGAAGGACTTCAGTGTCGAAGGGTACCCAGAGGTCACTCATAGGAATTTTTTTCTTTGTTAGAAGGTTTCCTAACAGCTACTGGTAGTCCATTTTAGTTTCCAGTTAGATGAAGTAGAGTAGTTCTTTTAGAGTGGGTGGTAAACCCGACAGTAAGCTTATCTCCAGACTTTCCCTCTGACCCCTTTAAAGCCTTTTTCTTTTATTCCACCCACTGAAAGCACATCACCAAGCCCTCCTCCTAGGTCAGGAAAGGCCAGCCATCCCCCTTCCCCTTCATGACCTAACCTTTAATGAGTGCTTGATTCTATGAAGATAGGGGAACTCTCAGGACATGTGAGAATTTTAATAGGTTTGAGTGACATTCTGAAGACAGGTTTGTAAGACACGAAGGGGGGTGCTTTATTCATGTTTCATTCTCATTTAAATTACATATTCCATTCCTGTGTTGTCTATGAGATATTTAATTGGGGCAGCATATACTGTTTGAATGTTCTCAAGGGAAAACAGTAAAATAAGGAACTAATGTTAACAATTACAGTTGTTTATTGGAAAAGAAAAAAATGCAGAAGGAATTGGGACTTTTTATAAACATGCAACTGAAGCAGAGTAAGACGCGTAATGGGAACCACAGCAGTCCCTGTGTTTCTCTAGAGCACTGCCATTTACAAAGCACTTCTCACATACTTCATCTGAGTTTAGTGGCCTTATGTGATGGCAGGGGGGTGGATTGGTTGGACTCCCATGGTTTCTTTCGCCTTAAGATCTCTGGATCTAATCCTCACGCCAGCAGTTTTAATTGGCATTCTCGCTGTACTGTATTATTAGACTGGCTGAATAGTCAGATAGTCTGCTGTTGGTGGCAGCTGTTCTTCTTCATGTTTAATCTTTTCCGTCCTCTGCTTCTCTCATCACTGTCACTTTCCAGTTTGAAAACTAGAGCATATGTAGCCATCTTTATTTACTTTTGTTCTGTGCTAGCATTTGCCTTTTACTAAATGAGGTTGTCCTTTACGAGACAGCTGGCACTTTGTTTCTATAGTCAAGACTCATATAGTGAGTCTTTGGAACCTGGGCTATGTAAGTAAGGCCACAAAAATAAAAATGTTCATCTGACTGAGCATGGTAACTGGTGCTGGTGAGCTGTTAGACAGCCTTCCTGCGTGTGTGTCTGTAGATGGCGTTGGTGCTTTTGCTTGTCCACCCTAGCTCTCCTGATAGTCATAGAATCAATGGTAGGCTGCGAGAATAGCTATAAATAGATGTGTGTGTGTGTGTGTGTGTGTGTGTGTGTTTGTGTCTTCATATTGATCTTTTTCTCCGAAGGAGAAACATTCCTTGGATTCATTTTATGAGCAGTGCACTAATTTGATTTTAATATTAGTCCAAGTAACATTTTTTCTCTTCCATTTACATTGGAGTTGTTGAAAGTGTCATGGAACATTTTAGGCAAAATGTGAGTATTTCTTAAAAATGTGTACTTTTTTAATTCAGTGAACCTTGTAAGAACTTTTTAATAAAGGTCCTTTGGGCTCTACTAGGTTCCATTGTAAGAACTTTTTAATAAAGGTCCTTTGGGCTCTACTAGGTTCCATGGTCAAACTCTTGGTAAAAAGGGCACCATGAATGCCTTGAAATTTATACTTGGTTAGGAATCATTGCACTTGTTAGCAAGAGCTTTTTGACTGGGTTCTTGTTATAACTTTGTTAATTTTGAAATTTTTAAACTATGCAGATTTTAACAACTTATTTTGACATTACGTGAATTATAATGTTAAACTTTCACATTAGGCTGCATGGAAATACTTAGGTCTTAACCACAAAGTTCTATCAGTATTGTAGTTATTCGAACATACTAATGTAAAGAATGGTTTATAATAATATGAATTCATTTTTAAAAACGGTTCCATTAGAGTTAAAAGCTCACTTCATAGAGGTGAAGATATTTCCTGAAACTTATTAAACTCTTAATGACTGCCCTAATAGAAGTCTTGTGTGTGTGAAGGGTCAGACGAAGTAGCTTACTGCTCAGCAGTACAATCTGCTGTGTTACAGAAGCTGGTAAAGATTTTGCAGAGCATTCTACATAAAGGTGTTAAAAGAAGTCAGTTCATTTCAGTAAAGACACTTCCACCCATTTCTTGGCACTGGAGATATAGTGGTGAATAAGCCCACATCCTTATTCTTAAACAGCTCACAGCATACTGGAAGAATGAATTTACATGGGTCATCTCAGTTGATGACACCATATGGTGTTTGAGATGCACATGTTCCGTGAGTACTCTGTGATTAAATGGGTGATGCAAACCATTCTGTCCCCTTTGTTCTTTAAACTTTAGTGCTAGGATTTTTTTTTTCCCCTTCAATTGCCCAGAAGATCAAGATCAAAGTCCCCACTCTGAGATTTGGAGAGTTCCCCAAACCATTTAATTTCCCTTTCTTTTGCTTCTGCACATTTAAGGTTAAGTCCTTCCCAGACTTGCACATCATGTTTGAAATACCTTTCTGTCACCTGTCCAAGCAAATTTTTATTCTTTGCTTTTCTGTGTGAAACTTTTCCATATTTTTTAGAATAAAACCCAAATCTCTGATTTCCTCTTTTATTTTGAATTGTGCCTAATGAATATGCAGTTAATCATCATAATTGAGCTAGGATTCAGGCTACACTAAAGATATTTACAAAATACTGTGGGAGCAGAACACAGAGGAGGAAGTGATTAATTGTTTCTGGGGAATTCAGAAAATATAAGGAAGTTAATCTTCATCTAGGTCTTAAAGAAAAATCAGGAATTTTCAGGTGGGAAGGGTATTTTAGGCAGAGGGAATAGTGTGTCTGAAAAGTTAACGGCATCATGAAAGAACATGGCATGTTTAAGGAAGGTGGCCCACACATTTATTTGGTGGTGCTGGTGCTGGGAGGCAGTGCCATTGTAGGGAACAGACAGATGTGAATGGTGGGAACACGAGGTTAAGAGAATGAGTCTATTAAATAGGCCTACTGTGCTGACCCCCAGATGCCCTCTTTTCCAAGAAGCAATTTACCTGCAGCCCTGCCTGGCCTAAGTGAACAGCCTGTGTCACATTCCTCAGCAAACTACCTGTTATCTGCAGGAGAAATGCAGGCCCAAAATAATGTTCATGGGAGAAACCCAGGAGACTTGTGAAAGATCTTGAAACTCAGAGAGATGAGCATGATTCCTCTTAACAATGAAATCTATAAGAATGTATGGTTAGGAACCCAATTAGAACTGGCCATCATAGGCCAAGGTAGCCTAGAGTTGCCATGGCAGTGGGTACTTGAAGTCTGATGTGATCTTGCTATCAGTCAAAAAGTCAAGAGATGGATGTGGGTGGGACTCTCTGGAAACTTCGCTGGGTTCTCCAGGAAAACTGGAGGGCAGTAGAGGCACATTGTCCCTCTTCTCTCTGAGAGTATCCACTCTCTTCCTTGAGAGTGCCCTCTTTCCCTTTTCCCATCCCTTCAATACACTCATTCCTATAACTCTGAACAACATGTTTGAAATCTTTTTGACTTGATCACAAGAATTGGGGTTTGAATGAAGGGGTCTTCATGCTGCCTCAGTTTCTTGTATAGTAATCTCTGATATAAAACCAAGCTGATATAGTTCTCTTAGTATGCTGTGTACTAACATGTTACCAGGTAGGTTTAGGCATGCTAAATATTTTTTGTGATGAAACATAAAGCTAAGGGTAACTGGCTCTTTGATCGGGCTAGAAAATGTGAGTAGTCCTTTAAGAGCCATATTTATTCATTCATCAGGCATTCATTCAGCAAATATGTACCGAGGCTGCTGCATTCAGGGCAACAAGGGAAATATAAAGATGTTTCTGCCCTATTTGTGCAGTGCCTCTTCCCCAAATTCAGGGTTTTATTAGATTTTTATTTTGAGAAGTGTTAATTCTATGCCATTTTATTATGTTTTATGCATGCTCACTACTAAAGTACTGTGTAGTTACTGCTCTTTCTGAAAGGTTCAGAGCCACTTTAGCCCACTCTACCGCTTTATTTCAGTAGTTCTCTCTGAGCATTTTGAGGAGAGACAGGTGCTTGAATGGCTGGCATTTTTCTGTATAGTGTGCTTTTCTAGTCAGTATTTATAAGATCAGGGAGGCGGAGCATGAAGAGTTACAGATGTGAAAACTGGTTTGTACTG
Source organism: Marmota marmota marmota (assembly GCF_001458135.2). Lineage (NCBI taxonomy): Eukaryota > Metazoa > Chordata > Mammalia > Rodentia > Sciuridae > Marmota > Marmota marmota. The sequence continues at coordinate 6,520,485 of NW_025999982.1, read as the reverse complement.
AGCCTTTTAGGCCTAACATAGTTTAGCTGCCATTCTTTACTTATAGTTGATGCAGAGAGAGCATAGTTTAGCTGTAGCAAAGAAACACTGAATAACACTAAAAGCAAAACAGAAACTTCATTCTTAGAGATTGCATCCTGGCAATATGTCCTTTTACCCTTGTGTGGAAGGGCATTCAAACCTATTGTATTCTGGAGGATTGCTTAAATTTATATTGGCGCGCGCGCGCGCATGTGTGTGTGTGTGTGTGTGTGTGTGATGGATTATAAATAGAAGCAGGGAGATCAGTTAGTGGCTGCTTAGATTAGGTTCATGGCAATAGAGGCAGAGTGAAGAGAGTGGCTAGTGAAATAGTTTGTGTGGAATCAACATGATTTGGCCGATGTGTGAGGGAGGGGTCAAGAAGGGAGGGAATGCTTTGGTATCTGATTTTATTATTCACTTGATCTTGCAGTGCTAGGGATCAAACCCAGAGCCTTGTATATTCTAGGCAAGTGCGGTTCCACTGGGTTATACCTAGGAAGCCCTTCTTGGTGTCTGATTTTAGTGCATGCATATATGGTGACACCATTTACTGAGGTGGGAAAAACTGAGAGGAACCCAAATTTCTAGTGCAGATTGGGGCTGGGGAGACATGCAGAATTAAGATTCTTACGTAATGTGTACTAAAATTCAGTTGCATAGATTTTTTTTTTAAGTTTGGTAAATGAATATATATGGAGGATAGAGAAGTTTGGTTTATGGATAGATGTTTACAATATGTATAGGTGTGTGTGTGTGTGTGTGTGTGTGTGTGTGTGTTGATGAGCATTGAACCCAAGGCCCCATGCATGCTGGATAAGCACTCTTACCACTGAGCTATAACCCCATCCTTCAGACATATATCATATTTATAAGTTGGCGTATGTAAGTGTTTAAGACCACAAGAATGAATGAGATCACCTCAGAAGAGGATGCAGCCCTGGAGAGTACCAGTAGTTAGAGGTCAGATAGGAGACAGAATTTGCAAAGAAAACTGAGAAGACAGCTAATAAAATAGGAAGAAACTCAGGAGAAGATGGTGTCATGAAAGTGGACAGAGGGGTGTTTCAAGAATGAGGGGAGTAAACAGCTCTGTTGAATGGTTCTAATGGGGTCAGAAAAGTGTCTATGGATTTGACGTCATCTAGATTAATGGTTACCAATACGAAACCATTTTATTGTGGTGGGGACAGAAGACAAGGAAAGGAAGCAAGGTGGTGGAGTTCTGCCAATTGCATGAGTATAGATCTGGTTCATTCTTTTAAGGGCTGTTTGATAGTCCATGGATAACGTTACCATAATTTATTCAAGCTTTCACTACAGATGAGCATTTATTTGTATTCCTTTTTGTTACCAAAAATGATGCTGTAATAGACATTCTTGTCTCTGTTTCTCTCTGTATCCATCCTTACATAATGGCAAATTTGTTTATAGAGGACAGACTCCAGAAGTCGGCTTATTGGGTGGATTGGGTGGAAGGTTATATGTTTGTAATTTCAGCCAGTATTGCTAATTATTTTCCCAAAAGGCTCTGACAGTTCACATTTTCACCAATAGAGATTGATGATGCAAGACAGAAGGGATCTAACTGGAGGTACAGAGTCCTTGAATAGGTAAGAGGAGATGTGGTCCTCTCACGGGTGGAAAGATTGAATTTTTCTAGGGAAGGGGAGGAGGAGGAAGAGTTCATATTCTCATAGCTATTGCTATCAAGTGCTACAGAACCGTTGTTTGTAAAGGAAGGATGGACATGGGGCTGGGAGTGCAGCTCAGTGGTAGAGCATGTACAAGGCGCTGGGTTCAATCCCCAGGATCTACCCCTGCTCCCCCCCAAAAAAAAAGGGAAAGAAAGAAAATAACAGGAGGGAAAGGAGAATTGGAAAACTGAAAGTACAGCTGGGTGCAGAGGCCAACGCCTCTAATCCTAGTGGCTTAGGAGGGTGAGGCAGGGGGATCACAAGTTCAAAGCCCACTTCAGCAACTTAGTGAAGCCTAAGCAATTTAGCAAGTCCCTGTCTCAAAATAAAAAGGGCTGGGGGATGTGGTTCCATGGTTAAGCATTGCTGGTTGGCCCTCTCCTGCAAAAGAAGACGACAACTCAGAGTACAAATTGGTTCCTTGAACGTAGAAAAGGGGATATGATAGAATTCCTGGGCGTTGCTGAATTTGAAATGAAGTCTGATCGTGTGTTTTTTTCCTATCTGTATGCGATTCCTGGTCTTATGCTGACAGAACGGGGACACTTGAGGTCATTTAGGGCTGTAGTTTGCCTGACAATCATGATGGAGAAGGAGAGGCACAGGGAAGGGAGAGTGCGCTGCAAGGGAGTGACTGTACATAGACCAGGATCTCAGCTGAGCAGAGGGAAGAAAGGGGTTTTGAGTCTGTTGTGGGACCATGAATTAGAAAGTTCGGGGGGTGGGTAGCAATGGGGATACTAAAGCAAATGAATGGGAATGAGTATTAGAGCATGGGATATTTGAATTCAGGATTTTGACAGGGCTCTGCTTGCTTTTAAAGAGTTGCATGTGGGTTTGGGTCACTAAAGTATAGTAGAAAGGAGCCCTGGACATGAGGATGTTAAGGCCCCAGGAGGCCATGATGTCATTTGCACACTGTGCAGTGTTGTTGACCCATGATGTCAGGAATGGGAGTGGAGAAGTGAACCAGGAGTGTGTTTTCATTTGGTGCTGAGCATGGAGTTGGGGGATACTCTTCACAGGAGCAGGGGGGGCCTGAGGGCGGAAGGGGAAGGGAGAATTGTAAGAATTTCAAAAAGGGCAGAAGTGGTTTGGAAGTAGTAACCAGAAACGGAGGAGCAAGGATAGGTGCCTCTCCTGTCTCCTGTCCCTGGGAATTATGGGACTTTGAGAGGGAAAAAAAGGTCCCCTCTCGAGAGGACTGCTAGGAAAGCACGTTTAAATGCTGGTGATTAGAAGTCAGGCGAGAGAGGTTGGGGAGCAGAGGTTCCTGAGAGGGGAGAATAGATGGACGTGCTAGAGAGTCTTAGTGAAGAGATTAGCCTTGGCCTTCTCCTGGAGGGCAGGGGAAGGCAGCAGGCCCATGGGGTGGGTAGCCAGAGGCCAGTGCTCTTGTTTTTTCTCTGCATGAGGCAGCAAGAACCACTGCTAAGAGCAGGGATATCGAGGATCGTAGGGGATATAGGAGGAATGTAGAGGTGTGAAATAGCAGCTGTGGACAAGAGAAGAATGGATGTGACACACAGAACAGTCATTGGAGATGGAGAGGGCTCAGCTTTCAGGAACTGTGCTGAACCCTAACTCAGACCATGAATTAGGCACAGCTTCTCACTTTCCCCCTTCCTATTACATGTGTATTGTCTATTTTTTTTCTGTTCCCACCAAATTGAATTGCTTTTTCTTCTGTGTTTCACAGAACGGGGCACCTACTTTTCTATCACTTCTGCATTGCGTTAGAAGGTCTGGCTGTTTCCCTTTCAGAACGTGAGTTGTTGGATGGTGCACACTCATGTCTCATTTATCCTCTCTCCATGGTCGCCTAGACTAATGACTGGAACATAACAGGCACTCAGTTAACGTTCATTGAATTGAATCGAATTACACAAGTATGGTCTTTTAATTTTTCTAATAGTTCTTTTCCTTCATGGAGCTGATGCCATGTATTCTAAACAACTTACTGGTTTCTGCGGGCACGGTATGCTCATTAAGGATAAGCCATCTTATTTCCATGCTGTGAGAGCAAGACCTGTGCAGAAAATTAAGATATCCTACTTGTCTCTACAAGTTTGTATTTGCCCTGGGGATTTCTGTCAGCAGAATTTTGTTTGCCTTGTTATTGACCTTGCCACTTGGCCATAAGCACATCTTTGAAAATATGGCAAGTGGCTATTTTCCTCTGAGCCCTCTTCCCCTATTCTCATTTCCTTTCCATGTGAGGGTACCAGGCTATGTGATATGAAAGTTGTAGAACACTAGACATGAAGGAAATCATCTTGCTTCCACAATGTTGGAAATATTGTACTGACATCAAGACCATAGAACCATGGAAAAAATATTAATTTGCCCATTAATGTGCTCATATTGTTTTGTGGATAGTAAAATGAAGGTACATTAAATATTATTCATATTCCATGTTAATAGCCACATCTCTGAAAGGAGGTTTCCTTTGTTTCCTTGAAGACAGAATTATACAATCTTGTTTTAGAAGGAAGCATCGAGAGCAGTCAGTCCAGCCTCCCAGTCCCTTTGAATCCTCTTTTCATCGTCCCTGTCAGCGAGGGTTCCATCCTGTGATTATGAACCTCTAGGGTCCTGAGAACAGAACCCAGGTTCTGCATTGGCAGTGGACGTCACAGATTGCAGTCTCTGCACCTGTAGTTCTCAAAGTTTCTACTTGTAAAAATTATGGAGGATCCTCAAAACTTTGTTCATGCAGGATATGTCTATTATATTTATTTGTTAACTTTAAAATATAATAAACCTATTACATATCAATGTAAATAACATTTTTAGTGAAGAATAGCTATATTTTCCAAAATGTAATAAATTTAGTGAGGAGAGTAGCCTTGCAAATCTCATTAATGTCTGGTATAATAAATGGAAGACAGATTCTCAATCTGTTGTGATATCACAGGCCGTGGAGCCTACGGAAGGTGCAACTGTATGTGCATGGAAGGCGAGTAACTCCTTAGGGTTAAGAAGTTTCCACCTTATGGATCTCCCCAAAGAATCTCAGGGACCCCTGGAGTGCCCGGGCCATACTTTGAGAACTGCTGCTTTCCAAGATATGGAGAGGGGATGAATTAATGAAGTAAACTTGTAGGGGATACAATGAAAGAAAAAATAGATGCCACAGGGTGCTCACCCCTGTGGTCAGCAAGTATTGAGCGCCTACCATGAGCACAAGTGCAAAGCACTAAACATTAACACTCAAATCGGTTGCTTTCTGTCTTTTCAATAAAAAGATACATTTTGTTATTGAAACATATCTCAGGACTATAAGTTAACCCTTTTTCTCTTGGCATGCATTGATTGAGAAAATGGCAAGCTGCTGTAAACTTAGTTCTGGTTTTTAATACATTTGTTTTATTAATCACAGCAGTGTCTGTGGACATTAGAAAATGAATACTGCATATGTTTCATACATTATACATTTGGTCTGCAGGCAGTGCTTGGTGCTCAGGGGGATTTGCAGAACTCTTGCAAATAACCCTGTGCCTGGCCTTTGTCACTGCACCACTACATAGGGCCCACAGGTTGGGAACTGAAGTCGTTCATCAGTTTTTGACACCAGTGTTGTATGTGCTAAATGATGGATTTGTTTAGAGGTTGTTTTTAAGCCATTAAGACTTTTGATGCCTTTAATCAGGATGACCAGATATCACAAAGAAAAGCCAGAGCACTGTGAGCTTCCAGTCCTTTCCCTAGTCCTTCTCTTACTAAAGATGAGGGATGGACTCTTGGAGACCACAACCTGCCCTGTGAGATGTTGCTGAGAGCTGATGGAGAGGGTTGTGTTGAGAGTTAATACCGAGTTAGAGAAAAGTGGAAGTGTGGTAATAGTGCAAGGGGAGGAGTGAGGAATTAAATGGTATCTTTTTAGAAGTCTGCCTTATTGCAGTTTGCATTGCTCCTTGGGGATTTTTCTACTGAGTACAAGAAAATCAGCAAGCACTTCTTGAAAAACCCAGATGAAATTACTGCCATAAATTTTTATTTTTTTTTCATGGTATAAAACCCTTAATTTAGATGGGGAGGGTTTATTACCAGTGTTTTCTTGGCATGGCTAAGTTCAATTAATTTCAGATGACAAGCTCCATCCCCCCCATCCCCCCCATATATGGAAAGTACAATTTGTTATTGGTTTGCCTTTGGCTCTGGAGGCCTCATTAAGGGCCTGAGAAGGGGATTCTCTCTTTTTTTCTTTGACACCTTTCTGTTTTCTGCTGGATTCAGGCCATTTGCATTGTCACATGGAAAGTGTATGTGGTGTGTGTAAGGAGAAGGTGTGCAGACAAAATTAGTAATATTTATACCTTTTAAATATTGATTTCAAATAACTCTTGCAAATTAAGAAATTGTTGCCACAGTGTTCAGCTAAGATATGCAGCTTAAGATGAGGTCTCTAAAAAGAGTATGGGCACATTTAGACAGGAAAACTCATTTAGCTGCTCTTGACAATTCATATGGAAGATACCTGGTTGTTTGAAAGCAGAAACAAGATGTCAACAGAATAGCGTATTTACTCACACTGCTGAGGCATAGCATGCTGTACCTTCAAGTTGTTGTTCCTTTCAGAATACTGTGAGCATCTCTTGCAAACAAGGGAAATAATCTATGGTGTTTTGTTTTGTTTTTCTCTGCATGGTAATATAGAATCTATTGTAGTGTGAATAAAAGGAGCCGCAAGAGATTCATTACTGTTTGTGAAGTGTACTGTCTGTATCTTTCTGCATGTGATTCTTTATTTTACTTACAAAGCAAATATAAAAATTAGAATTGAGGTGATAGAGAATATATATTGCATAAATAAGCAATTCAAACAAAAGCTTTACCATTATAACAAATAAATACCCTGCTTCAGAGGTTGGAGATTAGAATCCTGTTACATTAAATGCTTGACAATTAATTAGCTATTGTCTATAAAGTTCCCAAGATGACAAGTTACTTAAATACTATTATTAGGAATAGCTGGATTAGTAATAATAATGTTCAAGTGCCATTGGCAACAATGAGGAGATTTTAAAAATAAAGATAAATGCGTGTGATCACAGCGAAAGTGATTTGTGTGCTGAATGCAGAGCGGGCGGTCCCCAAGCGCAGCGTTCCCTGAGACTGCAGCAGGATGTGCAGTGCTTGGCACAATATTCTGAGGAGGATGAGACAAAAGTGCTTAATTTGTTAATATTTTTTCTCCACTTTTTGTGCATTGCTTAACCCCTTGTCAAAATAGTGTTCACTTAGCAAAATTAAAGAGAAAATAAGAGAGCTGACAGAAAACAGGCTTGGCAAAAGGCCAAGTGTGAAAGATGACCCTCTAGCAGTTACTGACAGGCATTGTTTAGACTCCAGATACACTAGATCATTCATTAGTGTGTTTTTTTTGGGGAAAAAATGGTACACAATTGATATGGATAAAATGTTTGGGGATTTAATTTCACTGTAGAGGTTTTTGTTCTGTGGAATGTATCCCTGGAAAGTCCCATTTGTTTTGGATATAGTTTTGTGAGAAAATCAACATGGAGCCACGAACCAGCCCAGTATCAATAAAGGGGAAAGCTACCCAAGTCAAGGCTACACCTGATTCCTTATTTTGGAAAGTGAAGCTTATCAGAGTAGTATGGGGCTTCTTGAATTTTAGAACCGAATAATTTTTAAATTGGAAAGTATGTAGAAGTAGTATTGCTCATTAAATATTCCCTACATCTCCTGCAGTACCCAGTGTCAGTTGTTGCTGGGTTTGGACTGTGTAACTTGCACAGGGATTGAGCTGTAAGAGGAAGGGATGGAGGGCACTTCCAGACCGAGGCATTGAAAGCCATTCTGCTTCTTCCAACCCTTTCTGGGCTGCTCTTGCTCTGTGAGTTTTTTTTTTTTTTTTTTTTTTTTTTTTAGTACTAGATAAACCACAGGGATAAAGAGAGAACCACAGGGCTGGGGATGTAGCTCAGTGGCAGAACATTTGTCTTAACATGCGGAAGGCCTTGGGTATAATCCCCAGCACTACACACGTGCGTGCGCATGCACACAAAAGAACTACAGAAATTTTGAAAAGTATATGTGCCTCTAAATTATGAAAGAAAATGAGCTTATGTTACATACAGCTGTTTAACACAATCTGCTGTTCAGAAGTATGGCGAGCATCCCTTGTTCATGAATATGGAATGTGGACGACAGACTAGTTCTCTCTTTGTGACTTGTCCTTGATACCTCATGAGAGTCCTGGAAAAACCTCATTGTGGGGAAAAAAAGAGGGGTTGAATTTAGTTCTAGGTGTTATAGATGGGTCCCAGGCAGCCCAATTCATATAGTAAACAACTTTACAAGTGACCACAATTGTCTGTGATAAATTTATTGGGAATCACTTGAATGTTGGTTGCTAGAGATTTTTATTTCTGTGGAAGTGACTTTATAGTTAGTGTTTCCAGAAAGCCAACAAGGTTCAAACAAAGCAGTGTTGAGCAAAGGGGCACCTTAGCATTAAATCCATTTGTTTCAGCACACTAACACTTATACTCTTATTGAATGCCTCCATCTATAAACCTGGCTGTTGCTGCCTTGGTTGGTTGCTTGCGTTGTGACTCTTGCCAAGCTTGCTTAATTAAGACTTGAAGTAATACTTCAGATCTGCCTTTGCTTGCTGTAATGGTCACATAGTAGTTGGTTGGAGTTTTGTAGCCACAAGGTTTGGAAATTCTCAGTGATTTTCATTGTTGATAGGTGAGTTGTGAGACTGGTCATCTACATTGATGGTGTTATTTTTGCCGATTACTTTACTCTTTGCACTTTTCTTCTTCTCTCTCTTGATCCTCTTTACTGTCTCTTTTCCTCAACTTCCCTCCCTCTTGTTCCATATAATGAACTGGTAAATTTGCAGAAAGGGACTCCATACTGCTGCCCCAGGGTTTTATGAAAGATCCAGAATCCTGATCATTTTGAGGAGCTAGCTGGTTCTGACACTAAGGAAATATTTACTAAATGTAACATCTTTTGTGATGAGTAAAATGATATAAGAGAAAATACAGTGTGGGGGGTGAAGCATATTTTGGGGACTTGCATTAGGGAACATAAATCAGAGATCAATATAAATTTCAGGCAAGACTATCCAGCAGTTGTATGTGACAGCAATAGGGGTGGGAAAAATTTCATCCATGTGTACATTTTGAGAAATAGTGTTTTTATTTGGTACAGTTGCATATTCATTTCTAACAGACTGCATCCTAAAAGAATTGGACTTTTATAGATTGTATGAATATTCAGAGAGTCACCAGAACCAATTCTGTCCTTTACCTTATGTGTCTAGACCCATCTGTCATTTGCTTGCTAGATGGTTCTAGTTCTGTATTGTGGCAATTGCCTCCTGAGAAAAAGGCATTTCCTGTGTTGATGAGGGGGACATGCTGGTACCTTTGTTGTCCTGCTTGAAAGTTTCTGCCCTCTTGGAGGGTGTTAGCATGAATGTGTGTGTGTGTGTGTAGGGGGAGGTCCTGCCTGATGTGGGGCACTGTTTGGGACTCTGATGCAGCAAGGGAAGGCATGATGGCTGTTGCCACTGGTAAGTCATCAGGGAACTTGGCAAGCTGTTGAAGCTAGAAGCCTTATCCATTTGCATTTTAATTGGCATGACCATTAGCCTAAAGCCGGAATTTTAAAAGTCGTCCCATGAGCCCTTTCTCCTTTACTCTAATTTTCCTTAAGCTGATTTGCATCTTTAAAAAAAGACATGTTTCTCAATATTTCTTATGCCCATTATGATAAACTTAGAAATCTTACACCTCCTTTAATATTATTTAAGCTATCAATTAAAAGTAAGAATTATAAGAAAAGAATCCAGGCAATGAAGTCCTAGCAGAATTCCTCTTTTTGTCCTAAAGTCATAGGAGATCAGGGTGAAAGTGAGACCTGCTTGCTTGCCACAGGTGTTTTTCCTGTTATTGCTAGTGACAGAGCATAGTATAGGTCACTTTCACACCAAGCTGTTCAACTGCTTTGCTTTCATGGTCACAGAGGGCAGAGAGCCTGCTTTGCAAATACAGTATGTTTTATTATAGTTCAAAAAGTGATTTTAAGATTTATACATGTGCCCCCCCAAGATTTTGATACAGCTCTCATATCATCTCATACCACCACACTACTTTAAATACTTTACATATGAAGAAACAGATGAAAGTAATTAAGATGGGATAAGTAAGACATTCTTATTCATGAGCATGTCTCCAGCTCTGCCACCATTCCCATGGGACCATGGTGTTACTCCTTCTCTGCCCTGTCTTTGCCATTCCAGACCCACTTGCTGTCAGTGGAGCCCTGTCCTCAAGTCTCATCTGGACAAGAGTAAGCCAGCCTCACTGATTTCCTATATAGGCACCTGCTCAGTTTTTGGAGGCCTGTGGAACCTTAAGTGATAAGATCATTAGTATAGACAGGCTGGGTGTGCTGAGTAGCACATGAAGCTTCTACAAATGCTGGTTCTCTTCCTTTTCATCCTCTTTGAAGGGTTCAGTGACTTTACTTCAGCATCATCTTTGGGTCTTCTAATGTAGGATAGCAAAGAACAGGGTTTTCACAGATGAAAATCTGAGTGGGTTCGTTGATTCATCTGTGTGACTCCGTGTCTGCTAAATCTGATTCCAGTTCTCTTTGCAGTGAACCTAGGTTTTCTGCATTCTTTCACTAGTAAAAATGTATGAAGAAGAGAACTAACATTCTTTGAAAGATATCCTATGTGAGTTCCAGGCAGTGGGAGCTGTAATCTTCACAATATTCCCATGAGGTGGGAAAGATTATCTCCATGTCACAGATGAAAAAACTAAGCACAGCAGTGTCGTTTGACTAGCTTGACCTATAGTAATAGAGTCAAGATCCCAACCCAGCACTGTTGCTCTTTATATTACAGAGTTACTTCATTGGTTCTAGTGAGAGGAATGATCTTTTCAGATATGTTAAATTTTCCTATTCTTTCGATAGGCAGAAGAGGAAAATAATAGATAATCAATATTCTTTTGAAAACAAGCTACCTCATTCTACTTAGTAACTATTTGGTGTAAGATCTGGGGCAGTGCTTTCATGCCTTACAGTTCTTATTGAGTAGAAAACCAAGAATATTATAACTAATTTACTCTACTTTAGTTCTTATTATAAATAGAATTATGATCTTTTTATATGAAAAATCAGTGTATTTTCAAGAATAGAAGTATTAGGTTGGCTTTAAAAATTTGTTTGGTTTTTGTAACTTCTAAAGGTAATCAAAGGGTCATCTTTTACTATCTCTTAAGAAAAAAAATACTTGGAGTTATAATAATGAAATAAATAATGTGTATACAATGAATCTTTTATGCTACTATTAAAAACTGGAAATGCTCACGTTCAGTAAAGTGGATAAAAGACACCTCTGTAATATTAACTTATCATATATACTTACTATATATTAGATAAAATAGAGTTCTATAATTTTTGAAATTTCGCTTAAAAGTTTAGGTTTGAATACTGAAGAATTAGTTATCAACGTTTGAGTGTTGGCATCTCAGCCATTATCCTGGTCTTATAAAGGATTTACTCATCATTGCAACTGGTTGCATTCATGTAAGGTTTTCTTTTGTTTTTCATTGGTTTCTTTTTTTTAAATATTTTTTAAGTTGTTGATATTTATTTATTTATTTATTCATTCATTCATTTATTTATTCATTCATTCATTCATGGCGCTGAGAATTGAACCCAGTGCCTCACACATGCTAGGCAAGTGCACTACCGCTGAGCCACAGTCCTAGCTAGCCCTCATTGGTTTATTTTTTTTTTTATCTTCCAGAACATGTCTTAGGAGGAACAAATTCTTAGGTGGGTGGGTGGGGGGGAGGGATTAAATTTGGTGAGGAAAATTTGACAGTGGGAAGATGATCTGATATTGGAAATCTATGCTGAGGTAGATAATTGTATTTTTAAAAGAAGAGAAAGGAGTTTGTTATCAGTTGTTACTGTTAACTGTTAAATATGAAAAGATTTGCCAATGAACTTTGGCCTTTGAGAATCGCACTTTGAACATTTGACCACTGGAGAGCGCTGTGCTACAGCAAACCACTTAAGTCAGAAGTCATCAAATCTCTTCATTTTTCCTTCTCACTAAAAAGATAAAGGATTTATATTCTTGTAATGCCAGATCAGTTCATACTTAACATTCAGCCTTTAGCTGTGGAAACTTGTTTGAATGACAGTAATGGCTTCATTTCAAGTTATTTAAATGTTTAATGCTGTGTAATTTACTCAAATGTGTGTAATCCTTTATTTAACTAGATGAAAATAATATACTGTTAACATTGTTTTTAGCATTAATTAATGTGACTAATTGCAGCTAAAAACACTAAAACCAATTTCCCTGTTTGTTGCATGATCAGACCAGAGGGTTTCCCTATGGCCCTGGTTGGCCTTTCCCCTCAGTGCTGCTCTCTGCCCCATGCATGCTGTCCCTCCTCCCTGTTTTCTTAGCAGTTAATTTGATTCCAGTATAACAGAAGCCACTCTTGGTGGCAAAATGATCTCTGTAGGTCCTTTTCCTCCCAAGACTTGGTCTTGCAGTGAAACGAACTTCGTCACAGTATTTTGTTTTTCCAAATGAATGTAACCATGGTCAAAACCACTCGATTACTATCAGCACTTAAAAAGAGAGAAGAGGAATGTGTTGGTGTCACTAGTACTGGCACCTATGAGATGAGTGAGAACTCATTTTCAATAGGGAATCATAGAACCTCAGTATTGCTGCCTGCAGACCCTGTCAGCTCAGCTGTTGCTGCCATTGACTCTCAATAAAAAGGAAAAACAAAACCAAAAGCCCCTGCTGTTTTCAAAGCTTTCATCTGGTTTTGGAAATCAGATGAGTAAAAGTCAAAACCAGGTAGCAGGTTTCTGGCAGCCTGCTTGTACTGCTGTGATGTGTTCTCCTGAAACTGCCCGTTTGTCCTCTGCTGGTGGGCATAAATAGTTCTTCCTCATTAAACACACTCCTCCGGGGTGCTGGAGAAAGGAACATTTTTTACCCATTGTAATTGTTGGTAAATATCTTTTACTCAAAGTAATTGTCAGATCACAACAAGCTTTCTTATTATTCCTGTACTGTATGGAAATTTCGTTCAAAGTCTGGACAATTTTTTTAAGGGTTAAAAATACAGAAGTATCTCAGTATTTTTAGACTAAATTCTGGATTAGAATTGCTGTCTGTGTTAAAAATACCTGTAAAAAGAATTTGTCAACTCCTCATAGATTTTATATCATCGTGTATTTATTATATGCAGTGGTACTGTTTTGTTAATAGAATCCTAAATTGAAAGCTTAAATTTAATTTCATAAGAGAAATGCACTCTTATTATTCAACACATTGACTGAGGTTTATTTGTTTATCAACAGTTTTCAAGAGAATTTATATATTTTTGCCACATTAAATTTTTCTTACCATAATTTTAAATATTAGTTTACACACACACACACATACATATACACACACACACACACATGCACATGCATATCCCATTCACCCCCCATACATCCTGCCACACGCACACTAGTTCTCAGTTGGGCAAAGACAAATAATTGAAAATATAAAGTTATACTAATTCTTACATGTAAAGTACCACACAGTACTTTTAGGAGATGAGATTATATTTTCATGAATGAAAGAATGATGCAAGTTTAAGAGTCATTATTTTCGTTGTTTTATTCTTCTTTTTTAAACCCCTGGATAACACACAAGCTCAGCGCTGCCAGAGCCCTTCCTCCCACTTGATCTGCTCATGCCCACTGTAGGAGGTAGCGTCAACATTATCTCCATTTTATAAGGAAGGAAATGGAGGCCCAGGAAGGTGAAAAGCCCTTTCCCAAGGTCATAGCGAATGAGGAAACGCTGGGACTGAAGTCCAGTTCCTGCTCTCAGTATGTGCTCCATCTTCTACACTTTCTCTTTTAAAAACTTGGGGTGCAGTCCTGGAGGGTGCTGTTTGACTCCAGATGGAGGCTGTGAACAGCATGTGAATGGGAAGGGGGGCCTTTGTTTCACTGTGCTGTCATAGATTGTCTAAGGACATTTCTGTGTGCCCATTTTCTCATCTTTAAAATGGGATCTGGTTATTTTTTTTCCTTTTTATCCAAGACAGAATAAACCATAAAAGAGTTTTAATAAATTGAGAACCTGAAGCCTAAGGATAAAAGCTATTTGCAGTGTAGTTTTTACCATCTTTGTTTTTTGGAAGGGGAAAGTGGCTCTTTCTTTTTCTTTACATGAAAGACAGTAAACAACTTGGAAAAGATAGTATTGGAAGGGAACAGATGGATGAGGCATCCTCCATTATAAAAGCACCAAGAAGTATTATTCGATTCTTCCTAATATTCCCTTTGGGCCAGGTAGGGATTGGGATTTGGTTTTCTTCCTTCATTGCCTCTTTGCTTTGCAGTTTCTTCTCACTTGAGAATGGAATTTCCTTTTAAAAATATATTTCTGGTATCTGATAATAGATAGGCTGGTTTCCTTAACAGAAGCGACATTATCAGTGACTGCTAAGATTAAATTAAACTATAAATTAGGATATAACATTTCCTAAAGACATTTTATGTTTTAATCAGTGCTAAGATGGAAAAGATAAATAACTACTAAAGTAGCAATAAAGAGAAAAAAGCGAACAGGTGTTACTAATATTATGCCAAAACCCCACAATCACTTGTTAATACACATAAATAAATGCTAGTTAGTTAGCTGTGCCAGGGTAAGGCTTTAGCTCATTAATGTGGTGTCAGGGCCTGTCATGTGACTAACACTTTGCCCTCTCTCCAGCACCCTAAGACCTCACAGCATGTATTATCATTTCCCGACAGTGTGTTTGCAGGCTCTTCTAGAGACGAGACATGGCTTTGATGTGTACCACAGCCCTGCCAGCATTGCTCAAGCCCATGTCTTCTCCTGCGCTTGAGATCCATTGTCTTTCGCCATTTTTAGTGTCTGTGATGTAATTCATACCTGCCTTGCAAGAGCGCTCTCAATGTGCTGAGCCCCAACAGCTTTTCCCCTTTACCTCAAAACTTGCACCGCTGTTTCTCATGTAGTACTCATTTTGGATCTTTTTTATTCTGACTTCTGTACCCACATCCAGCATCCCTACTACCTCCACTGACTCAGAGGATGTCACAGGAAGACCACCCCTTAACTTCTCTGGGAAAAATCTGTGCACTGGTGTTGAGCCCTTTGTTGGCTTTAGTTCTCTCCTGCCTTTGATCCTCCAGATCACACCAGCTTATGTGAAATGAATTCTATAACCTACGTGTCAAAAGGACTACGCATTCCCTCCTGTCAGACCCTCGCTCTAGCTGTCTCTCAACTTCTTCATTCTTCTCATTGACAGGTCTCTCTGGGTTGTGAATCATGTAGTACTGATTTTCTTTTCACATGTTGGGAAGGGATGAGCCTCAGAACTGGAATGGGGTAGCATGTAGTGCCTGCACTTTTTATTTGGTCAGGGAGGATGCGTTGCCCAGGGAGGTTCTGGGATTTGCATAAGGATGTGTAACAGACAAGCAGCAAGTCCCCTAGAATCCAAGCATCCCGACTCTTAGTCCATCTGGTAGCATCTCTGCTGCACATTCCTTCCATCTGGCCACCAGCGAATGGGACCTCTTCAGGCTGTGCAGATTCAGAGGACTTGGGCTGTCTGGTTTAACAGACTAGTAGATCATTAGCCAGCTCCACAAGATCATCCCTTATATGCTCCACATCAGCATTAGACTATTGCTGATCTCTATCGAAAAAAGGACAAAAGGATTACAAAGGATTTGATTAGACAGAAACGCTACATTTCTGGAATTAAAAACAACAAATTAAAAAGACAAAAAAGGCTAAGTGGCAAAATGGGGAAATACAGTATTTACGAATGGGGGAAAAGATTAAATCTTTGTTATTTGACTTTTATAATCAAAAAGAGAAAGATGAACATCTCAAAAACAATGATAATAGGATAAGAACATTGGGATTAGACTCTCTGCAAAGAAAGGTATTAAATACAGTTGGCCCTCAGTGTCTGTGGGTGTAAAACCCATAGAATCAGCTAGCTGCAGAACAGAAATATTAGAAAAAAGAAACCGTGTCTGTATTGAACAGGTACAGATATATTTTCTCCTCACTATTCCCTAAACAGTATAGTATAACAACTATTTACAGAGCATTTGCATTGTATTAGATATTATAAGTAATCTAGAGATGATTTGAACTCTACTGGAGGCTGTGTGTGGGTTATATGCAAATACTATGCCATTTTATTTGAGTATCTTCAAGTTTTGGGATCAAGGTGTCCTGGAACCCAGTCTCCGGGCAGAGAGAGAGAACTGACTAAATGGTCATGTGAAGAAAGAATCAACCTTATTGTGAAACAAAGAGAAACCATTTTGTGCTTATCAAGTGGAATGGTGTTTTGAATAATGCTCATAGTATTGGGGAGGGCAAAGTAAAACATTCTCTGTATCTGAGTCCTGGAAGATCAGTGATAGAAATTATGATACATAAACACATGGAATTGTACAGCCATTAAAATGTTAAGAAAGTTTGTATGACACAGAAATACAAGTTAAGTAAAAGAAAATGCTAAAATAATATTCCCGTTTTAAAAATGACATATGTGTATATACATTATTTAAAAAGCTGTAAGGAAATACACCAAATGTTAAAAAGCATTTTATCATTGAATGGCAATGATTATTCTCTTTAAATTTTTTTTTAAGTTTTCCATAAAGAAAGTGTACTACAATTGCAATTAAAAAAAAGCATGACAAAACAAGAAAGATGGTGGGGCTTCACCTTCAGATCAGACATTCTTTGTGGAGCTGCTGGGTTTTGTCTGACCTTTTAAAAGGCTGTCTACCTGTCCCTCCGTTTGCAGAGCATGTCTCAGTGGTAAGGTAAAGGCCACGTGGCACAGTGAGAGCAGACTTAGCAGGAGCCTGGAGATGGGACTGCACTGTGCTGAGGTCACTGCAAGTCCCTGGGGTATTTCTTCATTTACAGAGAGAGAGCAGTGGTTCATAGTTTCCATAAGGCCCCTGGCAGCTGTATAATTGGGTAATTCTGAGTCTTCTCCAAGTCCTTTGGCGCCTCTGCTCCTTTTTATGTCTACTAATATCATCTCACCAAACCTAAGTTGGGAGGCCAGATTTACTTGAAGATCTGACTCTGGGAAGTTTTGTTGTAGATGGTTAAAAAATATAGATATATAAAATTTTATTTAAAATATATTACACATGTATATATTTTAACCATCTGTCATCTCTCTTGGATACTTTTGTAAACTTTCAGAGAGTTACTTTATTTTAATTGACTTTTTTCTCTATTATAAACACTTCATTCTTTCTGTATCCATTTTAAAGGTTTAGACCAGGTCAACAGAATTGATAAAGAACCTGATAGTAAATATGTCACGCTCTGTGGGCAGCATGAAGTCTCTGTTGCATGTTCTTCTTTATTTCAATAATCCATTTACACTGTAAAAGCTGTTCTTGGTTCACAGGCCATAAGGAGGGCCTAGTTTGCTGTCCTCTGTTCAAAACCTTAGAGGAAACAATTATTTTGTCATAGCCGGTGGTACTTGCAAACTTGATTCTCTTTCCCCACATTTCTACAACATGTCTATGGACCATAGATAAAATAATCCTTCAGGATGACAGAGGAGAATTTATACGATGGGTAACAAAAGGCACATGATTTTGACCACTTCCTCAAATGTCTGTATGGTCAAAAACTAGAAGGCAGAACCTACATCATTAGGACAGTTTCAAGTTGTTCATATCATGTCCTTTCTGTTGCTTCTGGAAATATCTCAGAACCTTGATTTGGGTGGACTCTCCAGTTGACCCCGTGTTGTCAGCTTGACTGCATCCAGGGCTTCCAAGCCTCCCTTCAAAACATGGGTAAGAGCAGATTTCAGACTAAGCTTGGGCCCCTTGGCCATTTATCAACTAAGTGGCCTTTATAAGTCAGCCATGCTAAGACTCCATCTCCTCATTTCTCAAATGAAGGCAGTGATAGTCCCTGTCTCATAGCATGGCCGCAAATGTCAAAGGAGATCAGGCTTGTAAAACGGCCTTGGCACAGGGAGGCATGCAATCAATACAGATTTTTTTTCTCATCTCTTTTTGTTTTAAAGGATATTCAGGACTCTTCTTCACAAACAAAACTTCTTCACAATCTCAAATAATAGCCAATGCCAGTAAGGGTTGGTAACTCTAACTCCCATGCTCTGGAACTTACACCCATTCTACTGCACCTGCAGCTCATTTCTTTTTATTTAATCCCCATTAGACTTGAACTACTAGTGATGACCTGGAGAATGAAGATAAAACACTTGCTCGGCAGTCTAGTTGTAGTTACTTTGTTCTTCCTCCTGCACATGTGTTCTTTCGTGTCTCCCTTTCCCTTCCCTGTGCTCCTCTGCAGTTGAAGAGCAAAGAGCTGAATGCAGGATCCTAAACAAAGGTTTTACCATCATTTCACTCATCCATCCAGTAAGTATTTACAGAGCACCTACAATATGCTAAGTGCCTTCTGGAGCCAGAAGTACAACCACGGGAGAGACTAAGCCTCTGCATTGTGTAGCTTATGTTCTAGTAGGACAGGTAGACAAGTGAGATGTGAAGAAATAAATATGGGGCTTGTAGTGTTTTGAAGAAACTGAAATGGGGTCATGAGTCATTAGATGGCTGAGTCTGGGCAAGGGACACTTGAACAGGATAGGCAGGGAAGGCCTCTGAGGAAGTCAGTTGAGCCAAGACTCTAAGTGTAAGGTGTTGGCTGAGCAGAGAGCCAGGGGAAGAGTGTTCCAGGCTGGTGAGCAGCAAGGGCAAAGGCTGCGAACTGGGTCCCAGCTCTGTGTATGAGGAACAGAAAGGAGACCCTGGGTATCTGAAATCTGGTGGGGAGTCTGTACAGTGTTGGGGAAAGGTGTGGTTAGAAATGAGGGCAAAGGCGTAGACAGGAGGCCGCCAGGTACGTCAGGGCCTTGGTGTGCAGAGTATCTTCTAATGATGGAAAGCCACTGGAGAGGTCAAGCCAGTGATGCCATAACATGGCTTATATTTTTGAAAGGTCAACTCAGAGTGATCTAGTTTGAGAATAGACAGTGGGAGTGAGGGGTCAGGAAGTCGGGCAGATGGGGGAAGGGGGCAGAGGAGAGTGGGGAGGAACTGCCAGTGAAGCGTAGGGAGAAATGAGGAGAGGATTTTCAGGGAAACCTAAAGGAGATGGTCTTTCCATGCTAGCAGCAGGGTGGATGGGTGTGGGCAGTAGGTGCTACAGAAGACAGCATGGATCTAGCAAGGTGGGGCTTCTTGTTGACCTCTGGAACCATTTCAGTGGAGTTGTAGGAGGAATGAATGGAGGCTGAGGAAACAGAGGTAGCAGTAAATGTAGAAGATGAAAGGAGTGTCACCAGGAAGGGAAGCAGAGAAAGGATGAGGCTGGGGGAACTTGGGGTCCAGAGAATGATGTCAGGGCAGGCACGTTTGTATTTGAGTTCAAATGATACCACAGGGAGGATGCAGTAATGCAAGAGAGGGATGTCTGCAGAACCTGTGTCCCTGCTACCAGACAGCAGCTGAGATGCTGAGCTCGGAAAGCTGAGTTATGTGTGCAATTTAGCTTCTTTTCCCCATCCAGGCTGTGTATCTCAGATACAGATCTGTTTACACGTCTGTCTCTCCCACTAAACTGGCGTCTCTTCAACAAGAGCGGTTATCTTTGTATCTCCAGACACAGCTCCGTGTGTGTTTGGCAAGAACTGAGTTGAAGGAATGACAGCTACATCGGTACAAAGGACTCATATAACAGCTACACAAACATGCGCTACAAAGGGAAGTGACTTGAGAGCATGGATAAAATTGTTTTACATTACTTAGAAAAAATAATATGATTTTCCTTTTTTAAGTTGAATAAATTATCACCAATCGGCAAAGTTGAAGAGTAGCTAAAGGTTTAAAACTGACCCCTCAGGACCTCTTGGGAGGAGGTGGGGTTTCAGGAGGGATGATCAGGTATCTGGCATGCGCAGTCGGGAGCGTGATCCCAGGTTCAGAAGGTGAGAACCAGATGTGTTTGTGTGGGAAAGCAGATCCCAGCCTGCTTGTGGGGATCTTGGAGCAGCAAGAGAAGTGCAGTGTTTGAGGCCAGGGTGAGTGTTGAGAGAGTTGGCCGAAGCAGATTTGTGCCCAAAAAGGTGGGAACAGCTTTGCAGAAAGTTTCAGTTTTGCTCAATATAGCTCCTTCCAGATGTTTTCTGCTTGGCTTGGGTGAGGCAGGGGACCACAACAAAACAAAGTAGCTACTTTCCCCTTCAATATTATACAGCATATCCTAAATGAAACATGACTCTGAGTTACAAGCTGCCCCTGGCAGAGAGGCTGGTTGTAAGAGCATAATCTCAATGCACGCCCTGAAATTAATGTTCCGTGGGCGCTCCAGATTTGTGTGACGCACTGTAAGTTATATCCAACCCAACTGTTCTTTTAAACGCTTGCATTAAGTATCATGAAATGAGTTGCCCTGAAAGGAACCATCTGAATAAAGAAGCTTTTATGCCTTTATAACTTCTTACTGCATGACCCCAGGTCACTGCTGTTGATATTGGGAGCTTTCTCTCCCACTTTTCACTCTCTTGCCCTTAATGGATGGGAGGTCTCCAAACCAGGCTTTCTCTTTTGCTCTCTCTTGGCTGCCAGGTGCCATCAAATGGTGTTGCCAGCCCTATGCGGGGGTGGAGGCAGGAATGGCCTCTCCATCAGGCATCTCCCCTTCCCAGAGGCCCTGGGGTACCAGCCAAAGGAAGATCATATCACAGCTCCACCCCTCCGAGTCTGTTTTCTCCAGCTTCATTACAACACTGCCTTCATCATTCCCCTGGATTTTTACTTTTCAAAACACTTTAGGATGTGTGGCCTCATTTTATTTTATATTAAACTGACAACCTAACATCTCATCAAGTACCAGCTGGGAATACAGTTCTGCACTCACTGCACTGTGCCATTTGCCAAGTTCTGTCTTTGTTACCCAGCTCTCATTCAGAAAGGAATTAATTTAAAGTACACGATGCTGTGATTGTCTCCTTGAAGAGAGCTAGGTTCTTGCATACCTTAGGGAAGCACCTGAGGACGTACTTGAGTCTTCCAGGTTATGTGCCTCTCCTCTTCTCTCTCCTTTTCCTTTCATGTCATCCTGGGTCCCCTGATTTGGAATCGTATCTCCCTGTTTTGCTTTGCCCTACTCAGTAGGATTTTTAGTTGCCCTTTGCTTTTGTCTTCATTTTCTTTTACCTGATAGACGCTAGTACAGAGGAAAGGCATTTTTGAGTCCAAATACAAAGCTCTATGTTTAGAGAGCATTTTAAGAGAAGGAACACCTTCAAGAGATCCTTCATTGTTGGAGGTGCCTGGGTGTTGGTGTGCTTCCCAGAGCACACACACACATGCCAGTTATCTCTTCCTGCCCAGCCTGTGTGATGGCTGCACAGCACCTGCCAGTAGGATGACCTGTTCAGAAGGGTCATGTCTTGCTTGGGCACTGGATCAAAACTGATACTGGAATTGTCTATGAAAGGAAAAAGATATTTATGACAGTGGAGAGTAAAACAGGCAAGTTATCAGGCTTCTGTTCACATGGACATCAGATGATATCAGAGTTTGATGCAGTTACCGGATATTCTCTACATGAACTGAAAGCAAAAATGAGAGCTTCTCACCTTCATGCCAGTTTTCTTGGTCAGTCTCAGGGTCCCAGTTACTACTGATAGCCTGAAAAAAACTTGTGTGCCTACCCACAGTGAATTTAAATTGGAAGTTAAAGCACAATGCCCATGAGACATGACTTTTGCCTGGACAAAGGTCAGCACTCTTAAGTGTTGGATACATGCTGTCTCTCAACCCACAAGAGCTTAGGAAGGAAGGCATCGCTCCCTTGTCTGTAGATGAGGACGCCCAATATCGGAAAGCATGCCCAGAGTCATACAGCTGGTGAGGAGCTGGGCAGGTGTTCAGACTGTTCTGTCTGAGTCTGAGGAATGTGCTCTTTCCCTTATTTTAACTGGTGCTTTTCAGATAAGTCTTACGTATTTGCTTGTTTTCTCTTCTATTTTTCTTAACAGTCTATAAAAAAGAACATTTATTTAAGGATTTCAGTACCCCTTACTTGAGGCTTGAATTCTGAAATGGAAATTCTCGTTACAGCGTGTGATTGAGCAGTAATGGCAACATTCGTCAGTGTGGCTTGGTGGCCCTGTCACACAGATGTGGTCTAGAAAGGGAGTGTTACCTTGTGCACAGTAATTCAAGCCCTGGACTTCAAAATGTTGGAAAATATTGAAGAAATAAGATTTTTCTTCTCCAAAGATTGTAATAACTTTGTCATAGACTATTAGCTTAATCATTAATCACTTTTCTGGTGTAACGAATATATTTCTCTACTAATGATAACAGCATTCTTTTTATCCTTTCCCCTTCTGTCTTTCCATTTTCCCCATCTGCCCTGTGTGAATTATCAAATAAACCTAACCAGAAAGGTCAATGGTAGGTCAGCCAAGTTTGGATAGCTCTGTGTGAGTGGGAGGCCGACCGGGGGAGCTGGATGGGTCATGCATCTGAACTCCTGTCACTGTGCTGTGACCTGCACTGGGCGCCCATCGGCTCCCACTCACCATCCATCGTGTACTTGGGAACTGTCTCATGGCCAGAGCAAACCCAGGGAAATCTCCATTCTGACAGTTTGGGTCGTTTGCTTGTAGTTTCCATTTGATAACAACATAGTTTACAGAGAACTTCTCGAGGCCTTTGAGGACTCCTGAGGCTCCTGTTTTGTCTTCATCTGCAGCCAAGGTAATTGAAGCATTGTCAGTCTATTTCCGCAGCCCTTCTTCAGTTGGTTGCACTGCTGTCTGGGATGTTCAGATAGACCAAAAGGGACACACTTGTGGCTCCTCCTGGAGCTGTGATTCTGTTCTGTATGTGATGACAGTGAGATGGGACGTTAGCCCACAGCATACCAAGGTAGCTTAGTCATTACGCAGTAGCAGTCTTCCTGTAATTTCCAGTCTCCTCTGATTCTCAGTCTGGTGAGTTTTCAGTCCCTTCTTCAAGGAAAACAGGATTCCTCAGCCCTTCCCTGTGGTTGCTACAGTGGATTCACCCCAACTTTGAAGGCACATGAAGTGGGTCAGAGTCCATGCAGAAGCCAAAACCCACGTTTCTTCCCTACTTCACTCTTCTGCTTCATCAGCCTGTCCGTGTTCCTCTTGGTGGAGAGGAGCCGAAGGTGGTCTTCTGAGGACAGCATGGGAAGAGGCAAGTTCAGTGACGCAGCACAGGGAGGGTTGGTAGAGGAATGATGAGGTTGACGCCGTCCTTGCTGCTGGCCATGTGGTTCTCTAAAACACCTGGAGAGAGGATAGAGACCGTCCAATCATGCTAATAGCCTATTTTTAAAGCATCTACATGCCCAGAGACACCACCTCAAAGACCAGAAAATAAATGTGCCAGTTGATATATGTAGGCACACTAATATAGTATTCAAATCAATAAAGTAAAAGCAAAAATATTTTAAAGGTAGAAAAACTCATTAGAGTACAGTACTCACAAAAGCCTTTGAAGAAATAGAGAGGAAATAGCATTATTTAGCACCCACATATACTTTTGTGTCACTTAATACTGTACCCAAACTGTAAACTATACAGATAAAGAAATTGTACAACCTTTAGGAGTTCTAATTTTTTAAAAAAAGTGATGGGACCAGAATTCAAAAAAACAGGTTTAGTCGGGGGTGTGTGCGCATTCCCATAGTCTCACCTCCTAGGGAGGCTGAGGGAGAAGGATTGCTTGAGCCCAGGAGTTTACAATCAGCCTGTTCAGTATAGCAACACCCATCTCAGACAGACAAACAAATAAACAAAAAACAGGTTTGCCTGGCACCAAAGACTTTGTGTAGAATCTCTTTCCACCAAGCCACACTGCCTCCCCAAAGAGCTGCTGCTGTTTTCGCTTGATGTGTACATACCTTCTGTGCTCCATTTGAGTCAAGTTAGTAATTCTTAAATGACTCTAGGATAAGAAGACCTCCTGTGGAGGCTTCACAGAAAACAAATATCCCCAGTTAGTATTGCTTTCATTCTCACTTTCTTAACTATAATCAGCATTGATTCTTTCTTATTCCCTGATAGCATTAAGTTATGATAACATTAGGGTGACAGAAAATAAAATCAGCAAATATAGATACTGCTCAGTAGATCAGTAAAATGTGAGAATTGGCAACAGTTAAAGTAGGTCTTATCTAAAAAGTATGGACATAAATACAAAGCACAGGCTTTGGAAACATTTCAGATAAAGATAACTTCGTTTGCTAAACAAGACACCCCTCCCCCTTGGGTATAAAGGAAAAGACAGTCTTGCTTCTGAGCATCTTGTTAGACGCATGATCTTATAGACCAGAGTTTGCTCTTATAAAATAAGCAATGCCTATTTGACGTTATTCAGATGTTATATCTAGCGCAGAGTAGCTATTAGGTAAGGGTTAATTGAAGTGAATCACTCTGTCTCTAGCAAAACATCTTTTAATCTCAGTACTCTCTCCCCCCTTTATCTCTGGTTTCACTTTCTGTACTTTCCGTGACTTGAGGTCAACCATGGTCTGAAAATATTAAATGGAACATTCTAGAAATAAACAATTCCTAAGTTTTAAATAACTTTTATTACAGTATATTATTATAATTTTTCTGTTTTATTATCGTTTTAAATCTACTGTGCCTAATTTATGAATTAAACTTTATCATAGTTGTGCATGAGAAAAGAACATAGTCTATATAAGGTTTGCCACTATCTGCAGTTTCAGACATGCACCGTGGGGGTCTTGGAACCTATCCCCCAAGGATAAAGGAGCCTTCTGTCCTTCATTTTTCTTCCATTGCCTTTTAAGCTGTCCCTGCCCCTACCCCTTGGTGGTACCCAGGATCAAACCCAGTACCTTGAGTGTGCTGGGCCTGCACTCTATTGCTGAGCTACTCCCTAGCCCTCCCTTTTCCATCTGGATTGCTTTATTCTCTAACTTGGACTGTCATCCCCAGTGATTAGCGAAAGAAAGCACAGATGAGGGTTTCTCTTCTCCTTTCCTCGACTTCCTCGGTGGAATTCATGCCATTTCAGGAGCTCTTCCATTTTAGGAGAGCCATCTGTCTTTGTCATGACTGCCTGGTTCCTCAGCCCTTATTAATCATCTTGAAAACCCCACCCATTGCAGGTGTCACCTCACTTAAGCCTGGATGTCATTGAAAGGGCCCCTCATGGTGGTGGTGCTGTCCTTGTTCCCTGTGCATATTTTAAAAATTAGTTGACAAAAGTTTCTATTTAAAAGCTCCAAGGGAAAATTAGGTAGAGTAATAACATTTTCATGTGATTATTTGCCATATTGGCATTGAGGCAGAGAAATCTGCTAGAAAAACTGTTTGCTCTTTTCCCATGTGTCCATATTGAATATGTGAGTTGGATGTGCTGTCTCTATTCTGAAGCTGTCATGTGTTATAATAACTGGGTTGACACTTATTATCTTTTTTAATGCAAAGAGGAAATTGTCAGAGTTCACAACAGTAAAATAGATCCTTTGTTATTTGTATTATTTTCACTTGAAAGTATTTTTTACCTTCTTTGCCTTGATAAAAAAAAAGACGATGGCATGACATGAAATGCCAGAATCTGGACAGTATCAGAGCAGAGCAGGATTCAAATGAATCATTAATTGGTATTTTTTAGAACCAATGTTTATAAGCAAAGCTGTCAACTCAAATCACAGCCCAGCCTCATAGGATCTTAGTACTCTATCAGCATAATTTCTCATCAGTGACTTTAATGTGTCTTCTTGGAGTTTGTAAAAGCCTACTTCCACACCAGTTCATAAGCACACATCACACATTCTGGCGTCACGCCAGCCTTCATTCATTCAGTCCAAGGGTGTAAGGAGGAAGGATGTAGCTTTACAAGTACACTGAATCGTGCTTTATATCCTATATCTCTGGGACAAATTTGCAATCAGATTATCCTGCCTTTGTGCTGTGCTGGCTTGAAAATAATTTTTAAAGTGCCTAATGGTTATACTTAAAAATAGGTACTTTCAGTGAACCTTTGATATGCAGTCGTTATATTATGCAAAGTGAAAAGGACAATGGCAATACCAAATTAATTTTCTCAAGGCTGCCAAATGGACATTCAGGAAATCAAATGGACATTTCCAAAATTACTTGCTTTAGACAGATAGGGAGAAGGGCTGTCTGAGTCAGCTCAGTAGGAAGGGCTTGAATAAGACCACCGAGTCTAGAGCCATAGTGTTTCCAGGGCAGGCTCCACCACCGCTGCTGCATCTACCTGGGACCTCTGAGAGGGTTCTGGGGTGGAGCAAGACCCTACCTCAGTTGTCTTCCTTCCCCTAACTGTCTGTGATTCAAAGTGGAAAACACGACAGCAGCTTTTAAGCCCATGGGATTGTGGCTGTGCTCTTCTCAGAACTAAATATAGTGGCCCCTGTGTCAGAATAACATTTTCATTCTGTATAACCAACACGTATTCAATGCCTGTACAGAGGTGCTGCGCTCGATGCTGTGGGGCAGGACAGAAAAAAACAAAAAATGGATAATGAATTTGACAATGAGAGCTAAAGGCACAGAAGGAAGTTGATGAATCAAGGCAGCATGTTGTGTGAGCTGAGTGCCTTGGAGAATGGATGTTGAGAGCAGGAATTGTTTTGAGGGAGGCCCCCAGACCCACGGCTGCAGAGCAGGGTGCTCTGTACAGGCAGTGGCAGAAGCAGATCCACAGGAAACAGGACCTCAGTTTGGAACACAGACTGGGAGAGCAGTGTGGAGGAGGCTGAAGTTTTTTCTTTTAGATGTAAATACTACTGGAAGATTTTTTTTTTTCTTAGAATAAAAGTCTTACTACTATAGAAAATTTGAAAAGGAGAAAAACATACTGAGAAAGTAAAAATCACCAATTACCTCAGAGTTCATATATTGCAACTTTGCTAAACCTATGTGTTTTTGTCATGTGTATGTGTATTCTTTTTAAAAACTGAACTTCAGATCATATTATATATGTTTTAATTTTTGCTTTTATTGTTTAACACTGTTTTACTTTTCCTCAAATTATTAAATATTCTCTTAGATATTTTTGAGGACTGTATAATATTTTGTTATATAAAGGCACCATAATTTGACCTTTTCTACATTGAGGCATATGTTGATTGTTTCTACTTTTCTATTAAAAATAATGCTGTAATGAACTTTCTTGTATATAAATTTCTACTTATTTATATGACAGTGTTTAAAATTATGCTCCTAATTTCATACAGAATTGAAAGTGGCAGTTGAGGAGTTAAAATTTAAATTTTAAGCATTAGATGTCATCTAATTTTTTATCATAATGTTGACTAAAAATTTGGCACTAGAAAATCACAGGCTTACATGCATCTAAGAGACTGGAGGGAGGATGCTGGCACAGTTGGAAGTATCATGAAGAAAAGAGCTGTGAGAACCGAGGCTGATGTCTATTTATTGATTCATTCATTTAGACAAGCCCCAGGCATGAAGATGGCTTGTGTTACTTCAGGGCACTCTCAGCTCTTTCTAGAACTAGTCTCCTGACTAGTTCCCTGTTTCCACTCTTGCTTCCCCTCCATTTTCTACCCAGAATTTAGGGTGTTAAAGACGTCAGTCAGATCACATGCATAACCCTTCAGTAAGCTTCCCGTGGGATAAAGCCCTACTCCTACTAGGGCCTAGGGGGCCACTGCCCATTTATCACCTCCAGCTTTACTGCCTTTTTTGCATTTCCTAAGATGTGCTGAGCTCTTTCTCCCCTGGTCTTCTTACCCATTGCCTCTTTTCCTTGAATATTCCTCACCTAGTGATCTTATAACTGACTCTTGAGTCTCACCTTAAGTTTCATACCTCAGAGGAGTCCCTTGAGCCTCAACACCCCTTATCTTAATTGTCTCCTCATACTTACTTTCCTAGAAACCAAGTATTTTTCTTTAAAGCACCAGTCACAATTCATAATTAGCCTTCATTTAATGTATGTCTCCCTCGCAAGATTATAATCTCCATGACGGCAGGGATCACGACTGTCTTGTTCTCTTTTACCCAGTTCCTGTCATGTGGGAGAGGTGAAAGAATAAATAAAAAGTGAGTAAGACAGACAGGATCCAGGCTTCTCAGGATCTGCTCTCTTCTTGAGCTTTCCATATTGGCTCTGAAGATGAGAGAAGAGGAGGAATCAGAAATGATGAACGAGGGCTTTAGTTTAGATGGGTGGTAGGATAAAGATGTCACTGACAGAAATGGTTAGGCTAAGAGATAAGTCAGATCAGGAGAGAAACGATGAATTCAATCTTAGGTATGTGAAATTTAAAGATGAAAGTTGAATAATCTACTGGAAAAATTCAGCATGCCAGTGCCAGTCTCTGCCTAAATAAAACAAAGTCCTGTTCATTTCTTATTTTGGAGCATTTTTTATGGATCAGGGAATTATTATTTTATTAATTAATTATATATAATTATCAATGATAATTATAATAATTATTATTTCTGGTTAATGAATAAATGTCCCAAAATGATAATTATTATTTCTGTGAGTGTCCTACCTGTTGCCTCTCTTCCTAGAAAGCTCCTCACCTAGTGGCAATTATTATTATTACCCTATAGCCTTTTTTTTTTTTTTTTGGTGTGTGTGTGTGTGTG
>NW_025999982.1:6398604-6491973 GCF_001458135.2 Marmota marmota marmota | reverse complement strand
GTGTGTGTGTGTGTGTGTGTGTGGTGCTGGGGATTGAACCCAGGGCCTATGTGCATGTGAGGCAAGCACTCTACCACTGAGCTAGATCCCCAGCCCACTCTATAGCTTGTTTTTGAAGGACATTGCTTTTGTCCTTCTGAAAATCAGGTAAATAAATAGAATAAGTCCATAATTTTATTTTTTCTTGAAGACCTGACATTTTGCTATCTCCGTTACTAACACCCTGCCACCTCCATGCTCTGTTTGGAGGAGAAACACAAGGTGGGACTTACCTTCTTTAACTCACCTCTCCAGCAACCCTCACTTCCCATCAACCTTCAATCCCATTATTTTGGGAAAATATCTAAATGATAAGCTTGAGGAGCTTCTATAGCATTTTCACATACTTAGTGGATCCAACCACGGAATCAAGTTTGCAAATTAGATTTTGAATATAGTGTTTAAAGTCTTGGTATTTTTGCAGAATCACAAAGATAAATTGACTCTGGGAGCTGATTTTTTTCCCAAGAAGTAATAGCAATATCTTTTGTTCTGTGAAATGTGAGTAATGCAAGAATAGGCTTGATTATGACTTAAGCAGGGTTATGGATCTTAGAAAGCCAAATGGAGACACGAGCTCATCTGTTCATATTACAGGCCTAGCATGTTTTTAGAAAATGAAGAAAAAATATGAACCAAAAATCTCACCTCATAGAGGTATCTTTTGGCTTTGTTATAAGAGTTATAAAATTTTATCAGTAGATGTGTTTGTTTTTTATATGTTTTCTGATTTAGGCTAACTTTGACATGTTAGTAAGGTAGGATCTGGAGGCCAGACTTAATTTTTCAAAGTTCTGTAAAAAACCAAGGAGTTGTCTTTTGTTGCTTGGACATCTTTGTATGACAGTGCCCAACTCTCCTTTTCAATAACCAACTCAGCCTGACAACAGTTGCACTTGCTGCTTAACGCTCTGTAAAATGTTATTTAAATATTTCTAACTTATTGTTTCATGCTGAGTTTTATGGTACATAAATTTCTATTTAGGCCACTAATTTACAGTAGAAGTTTGTTACTAATATCACTGCAGGCTCCATCCATCTAAAAATATTGCTCATAACCTACGCTAAAAATATGTTATATATTTGCACTGTATGTAAACAGTGCTGTATTTTATTGGCGTACAGTGCTGTGTCTGTGGAAATGCTGGTATTGCAGCATATATTTAGAGGGGGTAGGAATACAAGTATGGAGGCAGGAGCATAGAAATATGAAATCCCTGCAGGATGGAATTTATGGAATTTTGAAAGCACTTTAGCAGAAAATCTGCATACAATACTCACAATTTCTACAAAGACAAAGTGGAATCTTTCAGAATGTTCAGAGAATCTCTGTTATTTCCTGTTTTGTCCATAATTCTAACTGGTTTATAGAGGATTAAAACCACAAATATGTTCAGCCCCAAAGAGGCAGTCATTACTGCTTTAATGGCCATGTTTTTACCTTCAAAAATATTTGTTAAATGGGCCAGAAATAACGCAAGTTGTATCTTCTTTTTAGTAATGAAGAAATGATTTCAGGGAATGACATTTTGATTTCTTTCTCCCGTCTGTCTTTAACTGGAAGGACAATGGTTTGGAGGATGGAAGGTTTAAGGCTTTGAAAGAGTTTCTCTGGATTGTTTGGAGAAACCTTGAGCTCTGGAAGTTACTGGCCCTTGTGTTCAATTCTAAGCTCTAATCTTGCCCTTCACTATTAAAAATGAGGGGAAAAAGTAGATGAAAATTGTGAGTTGATTCTAGTCACACATGTTGGTTTTGTTCCTGCGGTTCTAATGGGTCTGGTTTCCTGGGTAAAGCAAACTGTGCTGACCTTATCATGGTGACAGAAGTATCACTGCTGGGTAACAACTGACAAACTGAGGGTTGCTAATTGTTGACCAGTTGAAAAGACAATATTGTGCTTCAAAATCATACTGACAGAAGTCGCCAACGAAGCTCTATGGAACTGGGCTTTTATCACTTTTCAGGGTATATTGAGATTTGATAACCATGTTCATCAATGCAAAATCTTAACAACTTTTTGAAAAATACCTTTGCTGAAAATTAAGGCCATTGGTTCTGCCTCTAAAATAGTGATGCTCTGGTAAGTTTACCATCCTGTATTTACATGGTTCCCCAGAGCACCAAAACCACCATTTATGATGAAGATTTTTTACAAACAACTCCCAAAAATTTTAATGTAGCAAATGAATCTTGGAAAACTGCTCTTTTTCTAATTTAGTGCCTCGTTCCATGAATGTTAAAGAAGAAGCAGTGACTCATATAATTAAATGTGATTCTTAAGACCTCCGAGGTGGCACTTTCCAGTTGATACTTGTTGGCATTTTGCTTGGCCTGCTGGGCTGAGCAGGGGGTCTTCCAGCACTGCTCTGATCTGCAGGTGTGAAGGTGCTTTCTTAGCTGATGCTGAGTGTCTGTCTTGAGATGCTCCTCAGCCGTCGTCTCCTTCCCTGCATAGGCATACCATGTCCCAGCTCTTCTTTCAGTGGTTATTTTGCTTAGAAATACTTCACAGATGTTCATATTAAGAAGATAAAATATTTTCTAAAATCAAATCACTAGATCATTAGGACAAATAGAAGAGAGTCTGTGTGATACAGGTTTTCTAAAAGGGCCTTTTCTCTAAATTAAAAATAAAACCAGCATTCCCTAATCAACATTTATAGTCACAGACAGGGCCTTATGTGCAGCTCCCTGATCTGTAACCTACCCCATCTTAAAACCTATGTTGCCGTTTTCAAGACCCAAACATCCGTTGGTTAGATGGAGGTTCTGTGGATCATGGTTGCTCTTTCCCTAAGCTTGGCTCAACATGGCACAGGCCTGCACCGGGCAGGGTGATGAACGTGCAGATTGAACTGCATTTCATGGCCAGGTTCTTACTTTGTTCTTCTTTTTCCTCCTCTGTTTATTTTTTTCTGTTCTTATATAAAGGAGAACAAAGCCCGTTTAACAACTGCAAAGCATGCGGTCTGCAGAGACCTTAACGATTACTGGCAACAAAATATATTTATGTCTTTAATAAGGAATTGAAATTTACTACTTACGAAATAAATTTTCCCTCTCCTTGGAAATTTTTGGTGTTGGGTGAAGCAGTTTGGTCTAAAGTATATTTCATTGGTGTCTTTTGTTTCTTGAGGAAATATTTTACAGTATTTCCTGCCTAATAATAAAATTTTTAGGTAATCCTAAATTATTATGTATGTGGACAGTTTTTTGTTAAATATTCAAATATTTTGTATGGTATTCAAATATCTTAAGATTAAAAGAATAGAGGGCATGTAATGAATGAAAGTAGCTGAGAGTTTATTGTATGGGCAAAGATATGGCTATGGAATAGAGGTGATATATTTCAAGGTGAAAATTGATCATTTGTACAGTCCAGTTAAAATCACTTAGATGTAATGATCATGCTATCTGTGTAATGTTCCTCTGACAAAGTCTGTCTTAAAAGATGAGATTATGATGCCACAAGTCACACAGGGTAGTTAAGAGTGGGCTCCTGAAAATACCCTGATCTCCCTTTTCCTTATTAGGAGGATGCAAGGATAAGCAGGTCTCAGAGACCATTTGGAGAATGGGAGATCAGGCAGTACTATGGAAAGTGAGTGGCATGGGATGGGCTTCATTCTGAATACTGTTGGTCATTCACACATTTCCTTTTTTCTTTATTTCTTTTTGTTACTCAAGTTTGAACCCAGAGGCACTTTACCACTGAGCTACATTCCTGGCCCTTTTGTTATTTTATATTTTGAGAAAGGGTCTCATTAAGTTGCTTAGGGCCTTGCTAAATTGTTGAGGTTGGCATTGAACTTGGCTATCCTCCTGC
The DNA here is from genome assembly GCF_001458135.2 of Marmota marmota marmota. Classification (NCBI taxonomy): domain Eukaryota; kingdom Metazoa; phylum Chordata; class Mammalia; order Rodentia; family Sciuridae; genus Marmota; species Marmota marmota. The sequence goes on along the minus strand of NW_025999982.1, from coordinate 6,488,105 downwards.
CTCAGCCTCCTGAGTAGCTGGGATTATAGTCATGTGCCACTGTGCCCAGCTCATTCACACATTTCTGACTTAGCTTTTTTTTTTTTTTTCTTTTTGGGTACAACTTTAGATTTTTACAAACATGCAAATGAGAATAGTAGACCTGTCAAATTGATATTTTATGTCCTTATTAAGGAATGGGATTATTTTCTTCCCTTCCTTCTGCCTCTCTATTTTCTTTCCCTTCCCTCCCTCCCTCCCTTCCTTCCTTCCTTCCTTTCTTTTATTTTGTGAATCCCAATATATCTTCTTGGGATATCACCTATATAGTGAGACAAAGTTACATATTATGGATTGGGAGTGAGGCAGAGGAAAGCTTAGCTCAAAGAGAGGTAGTCAAATACTCTTTGATTAGAGGTATAGAAATTATATTTCTATAGAAAAAGCAGTCATAAAATTCCATTGGAAAAATAAGAGGCCCAGAACACCCAAAGCAGTTCTCAGTAAGAAAAGTGAAGCAGGAGGTATCACAAGACCTTAAATTATTCTATGGAGTTATAGTAGCAAAAACAGCATGGTATTGACATCAAAACAGACATGAAGACCAATGGTACAGAATAGAAGACACAGAGACAAACCCATAAAAATACAGTTATCTTATCCTAGACAAAGGTGCTATAAACATACATTAGAGAAAAGATAGCCTCTTCAACAAATAGTGCTGGGAAAACTGGAAATCCATATGTAGCAAAATGAAATTAGACCCCTAACTCTCACTATGCACAAAACTCAACTCAAAATTGCTCAAGGACCTAGGCATTGGACCAGAGAAGACCCTGTGCCTACTAGAAGAAAAAGTAGGCCCAATCTCCATCATGTTGGCTTAGGAACTGAATTCCTCAACAAGACTCCTAAAGTATAAGAAGTAAAGTCAACAATAAATGAATAAATGAACTGGTATCAAACTAAAAAGCTTCTTCATAGCAAAGAAAACAGTCAAGAACATGAGCAGAGAGCCTACAGAATGCGAGAAAAATCTTTGCCCCCTGCATATCAAAGCACTAATCTTCAGGATATATAAAGAATTAAAAAAACTTAACCACCCCTCCCTTAAAAAAAAAAAAACAATAACAATAAAAACAAATAACCTAATCAAGAAATGGGCTAAAGAACTGAACACACTTCACAGAAGAAGAAATACAAATGGTCAAAACTATATGAAAAATACTCAACATCTATAATAATTAGAGAAATACAAATTAAAACTACACTGAAATTTCATCTCACTCTAGTCAGAATGGCAAATATTAAGAATACAAGTAATAATAAATATTGACAAGGATATGGGAGAAAAGGTGCACTTATACATTGCTGATGGGACTGCAAATTGGTGCAACAATTCTGGAAAGCAGTATGGAGATTCCTCAGAACACTTCGAATGGAACCACCATTTGACCCAGCTATCCTTCTCCTCAGTCTATACCCAAAGGACTTAATCAGCACACTACAGTGAGGCAGTCATATCCATGTTTATAGCAATTTACAATAGCTAAGTTATGGAACCAGCCTAAGTCCTCTTCAACAGATGAATGGATAAAGAAACTGTGCTACATATACGCAATGGAATATTACTCAGCCATAAGGAAGAATAGAAACTATGGCATTTGCCAATAAGTGGATGGAACTAGAGACTTCGATGCTAAGTGAAATAAGCCAATCCCAAAAAACCAAAGGCCAAATGTTCTCTCTGATATGTGAATGATAACACACAATAAGGGGGTGGTGGTGAGATAGAAGTTCATTGGATTAGACAGAGGGAAATAAAGGGAAGGGAGAGGAGATGGGAATAGAAAGAAAAGACAGTAGAATGAATCAGACATAACTTTCCTATATTCATATATGAATACATACATGACCAGTATAACTCCACATCATGTATAACCACAAGAATGGAAAGTTATACTCCATATATGTATAATATGTCAAAATATACTCTACTGTCAAATATAACTAAAAAGAATAAATAAAAATTAAAAATTAAAAATTTCAGTGAATACACACACAAAGAAATTTTATGTCTACTTATAAATGCTCTTTTTATTAAGAAAGTTTTATATGCTGAGGTTGTGATATGTGATATTCATTCATTGGTTCATTGACCAAATCCTTGAATATCTTTTCTGAACCCTCAGTGGTATACTATAATAGAGTGTGTAGTCTCCTCTGAGTTGAATTTTAATACACTATCCTAAGGAAACTTGAGAGCTACTAAGGAGAATAAAACATGATTCCTAACTTCAAGGGGCTTACAGTTTGATAGAGGCAAATAACTCTAATATGATCATGTGCCTTGAGATAACGGAAGTACAAAATGCTCTGAGTCTAGTGGAATGAAGCCTCTGTTTGTAGGGTTGATCATGGAGGGCTTATAAAAATACATCAATGCTAGGCCTTGGAAGATACCCAAGAATTTTTTAGACAGAAAGAGCAAAGAAATGTACTTCTGGCAAAAGTTAATGAGTGGGAAAGGACATATTTAGGGAATGGCAAGTACTTTTGTTTGGCTAAAATATAAGGTAGATGTAGGAGCAATTGGAAAAAAGATTGATATACAGGTTGAGGTCAGACTGTAGGGTTTGACTGTGCCAAGCAGGTGGAAGTTGAATTTAAAAAACAGCTGATCACAAGGCTTGAAAGCTAAGAAGTTATCCACCCATAATGGTGCTTTAGAAGAATGTTCTGGAAGCCATGAGTAAAGTACATTGGAAGGAGAAGTAGAGGGTGGCAGAAAGATTAGAATTCAGAAAGCCTATTTGGAATTTACTGTTACAAACTAAAGCAGATAGGTCCACTTTAAATATATGCAGTACATTATATGCCAGTTATGCCTAAATATTGCTGTTTAAAGTGTGTGTGCACACGTGGGGGCGGGGGCAAGATCTGATAATGAAGGCCTGGATGTGGAAATGTGAAAGAAAGGTCAGATTGGAAAGGCATCTTTGAATAGAATCTATAGACATGGCAATTATGACTAAGTAGAGGAAGATGGAAAGAGAGAACTAGGAGTCAAAGATGATCAAGGTTTTAAGCTTTGATTATTTAGGAAAACCGTGAAGCCCGAATGGGAATGGAGAAGTCAACAGGAGAGGGAGGGGCTGGGACTGTGACTCAGTGGCAGAGCGCTTGCCTAGCAAGTGTGAGGAACTGGGTTCGATCATTTGCACCACAAAAATAAACACATAAAATGAAGGCATTCTGTCCATCTACAAAAAAAGAGGAGATTCTTTTTAAAAAAAATATTCATTTTTTTAGTTGTATTTGGACACAATACCTTTATTTGTTTTTTTACTGAACCCAGGGCCTCTTGCTTGCTAAGCGAGCACACTACCACTGAGCCACAAAGTCAGCCCCAAGAGGAGATTCTTTTTGATGAATTGATGAATCTCTTGGACAGACATATTTAACCTGAAATATCAGCAAGATATCAAAGTGGCTTTGTCTAGAATAGAGGTGAAAATGTAGGGTGGTGTGTTGTGTGAGTAGGCTGGGTTTTCAGCTAAACCTGAACAAATTGAAGTATGGGTACAAGAAATTGCTTTACAATTTTTAAAAAAGTTTCTGTTGCCTGAGTTAAACTGTCCTTAAAATATATATAATCTCCAGGGATTGAATTTACGGGCACTTAACCACTGAGCCACATCCCCAGTCCTTTTTCATATTTTATTTAAAGACAGGGTCTCACTGATTTGCTTAGGGCTTCACTAAATTGCTGAGATTTGCTTTGAACTTGCAATCCTCCTGCCTCAGCCTCCTGAGCCACTGGGAATATTCTTTATTAATATCTTAATTGGCATTATGGCCTTATATGAGCAGAAATAATTTCTGTGATTTTTACATTGGATTTATTACTGAGATATTTCATATACAGAGAGGTTGACAGCATAATTCAAAACAAATAAATACTTTTGTGTTTGTTAATTGAAAATGATAGGCATCCTCCTTCCTAAGTGTAGAGTGAGGAAATGAACAGCCTGACAATTTCTGGAATGGCTAAAAGGGATAAAAAATAGGATAAGATCCTTTTGTATAGAACTTCCTGTGGTTTAGGGAAACTAAATAATTTCTTATTCTGTGACTCTTCTTTTTTTTTTTTAAATTCAGGATCACAAATAGGAAAATCTGTCATTTGTATTTTATTTCAATCAACTCTCACTAGTGCATTCTGATGTATTGAAACTTAATGGCTTCTGTATGTTGGTTTGACTATACATAGACTTTTTTGTTGATTTTACTCTTGAATTTTGATGTTTTAAATTTATCAAATGGATTGGGGGGAAGGGAGGAGGGTTGGGGGAAAAGACAATAGAATGAATCCGACATAACTTTCCTATGTTTATATATGAATACATGACCACTGTAATTCCACATCATATAGAACCACAAGAATGGGAAGTTTATTTCATGTAAGTATGATATGTCAAAATACATTCTACTGTCATGTATAACTAAAAAGAATATAAGCTCCTCTGGGCTTAAAGGATATTCTAGATATTCTAGTATTCTTAAAATTATAATTGAAAGAAGCTGTATTTTAAAACGAGCCACAGATACTCATTTCTAGCTCTGTTCATTCAGGGAAATCATTCATTCTTTGTGTGTTAGAACTGCCATGCCCTACACATTTATCTTTTTTGACTTTTCTACCTTGATTTTATTATTTTAAATATATTAAGCCATTTCCAGATAAAGCATGTATTCAAAATAAATACTTAATTCAGTTGTCTTATGACTGAATTGTACAATTTGTATGGGCAAAATTTTGCCCATAAAAATACTTTTCAGTTTTAGTGTACTACCACGAACAATCCAACAACAACAAAAATCTCTTTTTCCTCTTTAAGAAGGAAAAGGATGTGGAAAGCTTAAGAGTCTCAATCAACTTTAAAGAGGTTGACATCACTATAGAATATAAAGATATTTATAGAATAAAGACTATTATGAACAACTGCTTGATAATAAATTAGGTAACTTAGTTGTTATGGACAAATTTATTAATAGAAAAAGCCACCTAAATCTATCAGGAAGAAATAAATAATTAGGATAGCCACATATCTATTAAAGAAACAGAATTTAAGGCTAAAAGCTTTCCCACATGGAAAGTTTAGATGGCTTTACTGGCAAATACTGCTAAATATTTAAAGAAGAAATGCCACCAATTCTACACAAACTCTTCTAGAAAATTTGAATAAAGAGTCATATTTCCCTGCAAATTAAAATTATATTGAGATTCCATCTCACTCTAGTGAGAATGGCAATATCAAGAATACAAGTAACAATCAATGTTGGCAAGTATGTAGGGGGAAAGGTACACTCATACATTGCTGATGGGACTGCAGATTGGTGCAACAACTCTGGAAGGCAGTATGGAGATTCCTCAGAATACTTGGAATGGAACCACCATTTGACCCAGTTATGCCACTCCTTGGTTTATACCCAAAGGACTTAAAATTAGCATACTGTAGTGATGGGGCTACATCAATATTTATAGCAGCTCAATTCACAATAGCTGAGGAATGGAACCAGCCTAGGTGTCCTTTAATAGATGAATGGATTAAGAAACTGTGGTATGTTTACACAATGGGATATTACTCAGCCATAAATAAGAATGAAATTATGGCATTTGATGGTAAATGTATAGAACGGGAAGCTATCATACTAAGTGAATTAAGCCAATCCCCCCAAACAAAAGGCTGAATGTTCTCTCTGATGCTGACTCATAATGGGGGTGGGTGGGTGGGTGGGACAGGTGTTCACCTGATTGGACAGAGTGGATTGGGGGAAAGGGAGGAGGGTTGGGAGTGGAAAAGACAATAGAATGAATCCGACATAACTTTCCTGTGTTTATATATGAATACATGACCAGCGTAACTCCATATCATATAGAACCACAAGAATGGGAAGTTTATTCCATGTATGTATGATATGTCAAAATACATTCTACTGTCATGTATAACTAAAGAGAATAAAAAAGGAGTCATATTTCCAAATTTATTCTGAGTCCAGAATTATTCTACTACTAAAATTAGAAGAAGATAATAGACCAAAAAATTATAGACCAAACATCCTGCAAGGAATGTAGATTAATAAAATTTTAGCAAATTGGATCCAATAATCTATAAAAAGGACAACGTATCATAAATCGAGTGGAATTTTTTTTATCCCTAGAATGCAAGGCTGGTTTAACATTAAAAAATCATTCAACGTAATGTACTATCTTAACAAATTCCTAGTTTGCTAGGGCTGTCATAACAATGTAGCATAGACTAGGGGCTTAAATAACAGAAATTTATTTTCTCACAATTCTGAAGGCTGTAAGTCCAAGATTAATGGGTTAATAATTTTTTTTGCCCCCTGAGGTCTCTTTCCTTGACCTCTGTCTTCTTCCTGTGTATGGCTCTCTCTGTTCTGATCACCTCTTTTTATAATAACACTGGTCACGTGGATTTGGGTTCACCCTAATGACCCAATTTTTTTAAAATGTTATTAGTTGTTGATGGACCTTTATCTATTTATTTATATGTGGCGCTGAGAATGAAGCCTAGTGTCTCACACCTGCTAGGCAAGTGCTTTACCATTGAGCCACAATCCCAACCCCTAATGACCCAATTTTAACTTAAAGGTTCTGTCACCAAATGCAATCACATGCTAAAATACTCGGGTCTAGGACTACAAAATATAAATTTGGTAGGGGGCACAATTACATCCATAACAAACTAATGATCATATGATTATTGCACTAGAGGCAGAAAAAGAATTTTGTAAATTCTAACACCCATTCCCAAGAATTAATATCAGCAAACGAGAAATAACTCTTTATTAGTTTTAGGAAGTTTTCTTCTATCTGTAAAAAAATGAACAGCTAACTTAAAACTTGATGGCAAAAGACTGTATCCTTTCCCCAAACATCAGAAATATGTCAGGAACATCCATTCTGCACTCAGTGCTGTATTGGAAGTTCTAGCTAGTGCAGTAAGGCAAGGAAGAGGACTGGAGGACGCCTAAATGACAACGAAGAAGCAACACTGCTTTGTTCCCAGGCATCATTCTCTATGTAGAATATCCAATGAAATCTACAAAAAGGCTACTTAAGTAAATTTAGCAAGTTTGTAGAATATGAATTATTGTACAAGAATCATTGTGTTTCTGTATATTATCTACAAAAGTCAACCATTGAAATTAAAAGAATACCATTTATGACAGCATAAAAAATTGAAATTCTTGGAGAAGAAAATGGCAAAGTATGTGCAAGAAACTTAAAACTACAAAAAAAAATGCTAAGAGAAGTTAAAGACTTAAATAAATGGAGAGAGATATACCACGTTTATTGGTTAAAAGATTCAATATTTTGCCATTTGTAGTGGTGCACACCTGTGATCCCAGCTACTCAGGAGGCTGAAGCAGGAGGTTCACCAGTTGAGGCCATCCTGGCAGTTTAAGGAGACCCTGCCTCAAAGGGTTGGGGGTATAGCTTAGTGGTAAAGCTCTTGCCTAGCATGTGTGAGGTCCAGGGTTTAATCCCCAGTACAATTGAAGAAAAAAAAGAAAAAAAGAAAAAGATTCAATATCATTAGAATGTCAGTTCTCTCTAAATTTATCTGTGGATTCAACACAATCCCAATTAAAATCCCAGCAGGCACTTTTGAAGAAAAGGACAAGCTGATGTTAAAATTCATATGCAAATGCAAAGAAGCTTAGATTAGTCAAAACAACTTTGAAAAAGAATAAAATTGGAGGCCTAACATTATCTGACTTTAAGATTTATTATAAAGCTACTTTTAATCAAAATAATGTAGTATTGTTATAAAAGATAATGGAACAGAATAGAGGGTCTAAAAGTAGACCCACACAGTTATGGACAATTTATTTTTAAGAGAGGTGCAAAGACAGTTCAGTGGAGAGAGGAAAGCTTTTCTCAACAAATGGATATCCATATATAAAAATGAACTTCAATCCATACCTTTTTCCATAGGCCAGAATTAACTTAAAATGGACCATTGATCTAAATGTAAAATCTAAAATTATAAAACTTGTATAGGAAAGAATAAAATATAAGACCTTGATTTAGTTGAAATTTTTTAGCTATAGCACCAAAAGCATAATTCATAAATGGAAAAAAATTGACAAATTAGACTTCATCAAATATAAAACCTTTTGCTCCTCTGAAGATGCTTTTTAAATAAAACGGTAAGTCACAGTCTAGGGGAAAATATTTGCAAATCAAAGATCAGATAAATTAACTTGATTTTAAAATATATTTTAAAAAATGTATACAACTCAATTAAAACAAAACCTCCCTCATTGGGAAAAGGGAGTAAGGTTTGATCTGAAACTTCACCAGAAAGGATATATAAATGGCAAATACACATGTGAAAAGATTATTCAGCATCATTAGTTATTAGGAAATGCAAATTAAAACCAAAATAAAATATCTACTATAGCAAGACTGAGCATACCTAATGTTGACCAGGACGTAAAGGAATGATAACTCTCCTACTCTGCTGGTAAGAATGTAAAATGTAGGGGCCGGAGTTGTTGCTTAGTGGTGGAGAGCTTGCCTAGCATGTGTGAGGCACTGAGTTCAATTCCCGGTACCACATAAAAATGAACAAATAATATAGAGGTATTGTGTCCATCTACAACTTAAAAAAATGTAACATGTATAACCATATTGGAAAACAGTTTGGCAGTTTCCTAAAAAGTAAAATATGTGTGCACATATGATTCAGCTATTCTACTCCTAGGTATTATTCAGGAAAATGAAAGTTTGCCTCCATATAAAGACACACACAAGTGTTCATAGCAGCTTTATTTTTAATATCCTGAACTGGGAACAATACAAATGTCTAAGCATAGACAAATGGAGAAACAGAGCGAAACAAATTACATGCAGTAGGTTACAGATTGAGCATCTTTTATAGGACAGTCCAAAATGTGAAATCCACAACTGTTTGAGCACGGACAAAATGTTGAAAAACCTTCATATTTGGGTGTATTTTTATTTTTGGATTAGGGATTCTTAACCATGAAGGTCTATGCAGATATTCAAATATCTGAAAAACTTCACAATTTGAAACACTTCTGGTTCCAAGCATTTCAGATAAGGAATATTCAACCTGCAGTATATAGCAATAAAAAGAATGAACTACTGATAACATAGAACAACCTGGATGAACTTCAGAATAATTATGTTGAGTGAAATAAGCCGAACCAAAGAATATATGCTGTATGGTTAATTTATATAAAATTTTGGAAACCTTAAAATAATCTGTAGTGTCAGGAGGCCCTACAGATAGGAATAGGGATGAGGAGTGGGGAGGTACAGCAGGGAATCGTTACAAAGGGTACCAAGGAAACTTTTGGGGTGATGGATGTGTTCTTTATCTCAGTTGTAATGAAGCTTTTGTTTATAAAAATATTGCCAGGTCGACTGGGCATTGTGGCACACACCTGTAATCCCAGCTGTATAGGAGGCTGAGGCAGTAGGATTGCAAGTTTGAGGCCAAGTTAGACAACTTAGTAAGACTCTGTCTTAAAATTAAAAAAAAAAAAAATACGGTCTGAGGATGTAGCTCAGTGACAGAGTACTCCTGGATTCAGTCCCCAGCACCTCCACCACAAATAATCAGGTTGTACACTTCAAATAAGTGCAATTTATTTCAATGAAACTTCAATAAATCCGTTAAAAAATCTCTACTTTCTTTAAGAAGGGAATCTAGAAAAGATTGTTAGGAATCCAGGTTAGGTCTGACTCGCCTGAGGAATTCACACTGGAGACATCAAGGTCTGAGCTATAAACCTTTCTGTGTCCTTCGCTTTGCTTCTAGAAGGGGAACAGAGTTAAGTAAAGACTGCACTTGATCATGAAGTGTAGTCTCACTCAAGACTAGGGAGGTGAATTCTGAAGCACAAAATTTCATTACTTTCTCAGTTGACAAAAATTAAAGATTTCATCAATTATTATGTATTTTTTATTAAAAAAAAAAAAGCTTTGACTCTGAAATGATAGTAACAAATTCTACCAGTTGGCCAAGTGTCTATATGGTATATGACGAAGTGTTTCTTTTTGTTTATTATAAATTCACTAGCTATTAGAGTATCCTATTGTTCTTATATTACACTAGTAAATTCTTTTTCCTTTTCTCTTGGAAGAGGAAATAAATACACAACTGCAGCATGCATAATGATGTTTAGACTAATGTTGTTACTGGCCAAAAAACAAATAGCAATGTGTTGTCGGCTTCCTGGGTAGAAATGACATAAGGGGCAGACTGGTTTTATCATCTCTCAGATCCAACTGGTAGGTGATTGCTGTGATATTACTAAGTCGGAAAGGAAGAAAACACAATGTAAATACATGGAGAAACTCATGTAGAAATAAGATAGTTTGTGTTTTTTTTTGTTTTTTTTTTTTACTGTGGAAGATCTAGATGCAGATCCTTAGAAGATCAGTGTTGTTACAGAGAAGTCTGCAAAGATTCCTCTCTGAAAAAAACATTATTACATTTATTCCCCATTGTATTAAATAGACTTTTGTGTTAATTGCTATAGAATAGAATATCAGTTGATATAGATATTATAAGTTAGCTTGAGATGATCCCCTAAAGATGATGAAACAACCTAAAGCTAAGGCTATGTATGTAGTGCTGCCAATCATAATAGATAAATCAATTCAGGACAGGAAGTAACAATAAGAAATAAAACGGTTCTTTTAAAAATCAAAGACTACATGTGACCTCTACTTAAAAAAAGTTGGTCTTTGCAAACAATTATACTTGCAAATTAAATATTCATCTGTGCAGTGTGAAATGGGTCCTTTTGCCAGAATTAGTCTTTAAACTTAGCGCCTTCATATTACCCATTATTATGAATGTGATTTTCAACTGTGAACATATATTGGTAAGGGATAGGCTAAGTTATGTTCTAATAACTTAGCATGACAAAAGTCTATTGAGTGTAATAAGCCTGTTGACACTAGTCATGTACTGGAGATCAGGGATTCTGTTCCACAGAGTCCCTCAGGGACATAGGCTGATGGAAACTCCATTACCCTATAGTTTGGTATACCATCTAGAGGAGCCTCTTTGATCGCAGAGGAATCCAGAGTTGGAGGGATGTGCAGTAGCCTTTAAATTCTTCAGCATAAAAGTGACATTCCTTCACTCATATCTCACTATCCAGGACCAACAACCTAGCTCCCCCTAACTACAAGTTAGCTGGAGGATTGTAGGGAGCTTATGAATATGCAGTGATAAATGTCTTTGCTGTAGAAGAATGGTCAAATTTTTACATAACATGAACTCTGTTTTGCCTGGCATTTATGAAATAATGTGTTAAATAGAAAATTTAGTGTCATATAATTAGTATTTAACTGGTAAAGATACTTATAAAATTTCCTTTTATGTCACACTTAAGTTTTTTTGTGTATTCTCAATTGTTAATAAGGAGAAGAGATAGAGAATCAATATATTCTTCAGTTTACCATTATGTATTTAAATGTTAAATTGCTTGCCAGTTTCCATTTTCCAAATAATCAAAACGACCTTGCTTATGACCTTAAAATGAAGAGGGGTGTGTGTGTGTGTGTGTGTGTGTGTGTGTGTGAGAGAGAGAGAGAGAGAGAGAGAGAGAGAGAGAGACACTGTATAGAAATATGTTACTATAGTGAAAACTCAGTTTTGAAAATTGTTAAAATGATTTCAGTTATCTTTGGGTAGGATGTTTCTCCTGTTAGGTATCTCTTGATCCGATGTTTTGCTGAGTTATATTACATTTACTTTCCAATAAAGTTGAGAAGGAGAATCTTACATCCTGATAGAATTGTCTTGGGCTTTTGTTTAAGCCGTTTCCTGAGTCTTTGGTAGAACCAATCAAATGTGAAAAGAATCTGGGTACAGTGGCAGGGATTGTTGGTTCCTCTGCATCCTCAGGAACTTCAGGGGGCTATTTGCACTTGGATCATCAAGTCCAAAGGTAATCAGTCTCAATTTAGGCCAGTCATCTTGACCTGTTACCTTGTAAACTCTCAATAAAAGGAAGGAACTCATTTTGTAGATAGAAAATGAAAATAAGTAGAAAAGAGAATCCTTAGAATGGCTCTAGGTAAAAAGTGATTCACTTGGAGACAAGCACTTCATTGTGCCCCCATTTGCTTGAGATGCTAATTGCCCATCATGGACATTCTAAAACGTGACCCTGAAAGCTTCCACTGAGACTGCAGTCTACTTAGGGTGCCTCGGCCTTACCTGTCCTTGCATGTGCTGTGTTCATTCCCATGTCATCTCCACTCACATACCGTGCTATGCGAATCCACAATGCTTGTGAAGTGTCAGCCACTGGGATTTGTTAAATATAGACTTGAAAAGACTTATGTGTGCACTTGAAGAGTTACAGGCTGGTGGGTGGATGTGGGGAGAGAAACGGGCAAAATTACAGTTCAGTATAACGTTGGGGTGCTTAGAGTGTGTTCTGAACTCCCCTGTTTTTTTCTGTCTCCTTTCTTAGACATGTTTGAGCTTTTAGAGCTCAAGTTTCTCTCTCTGGTCCAGGCCTCTCCTTTGTGTTCCAGCTATTGACTTGGAGTCTCTACTGGGCATTACAAATTTGACATGTCCCAGTGGAAGTCTTGAATTTTCAGTCCTCCCAGTGAATGTCACTGTTAGCCTTCCTGTTCTTTCATCCCCAACACTAGGAATTGGGCTTGATCCTTCCATTTTTCCTACTCTCCCTGTCAAGGCTCGCTGGTTTTAACTCTGAAACGCATCTCAAATCCCTCTGCTGCAGCTCTCGCACTGCCTCTGCTTCAGGTGTCTTGCCTGGCTGGTGGCAGCCTTCCAGCTGGTCTTCCTGCTGGCCGCTTCTTGTGGTCCCCAGACAAACTTGAAGTTAAAGAAGATCAGGTTATTCTCTTTGCTTAAAACCCTTCTGTGATCTTGCCTTCAAACTCCTCCCAGGCCTTTTAAGACCTGACATGGTTTCGCCCTTTCCCCTGTTTCCTCCGCATCTCACACCGCATTCCACCTCCCTCACTGAGCTGCAGCCGGTGTATCTTCCTTCTCCTCCTGGAGCTTGCCCAGCATTTTCCACCTCCGGGTTTTGCTTTGCTCTTCTCTCTCTAGCTGGGTATTCTTCTCTCTGGCTTTTTATTGTTTGGGGCGCAACTTAAGTATCACTTTTTCAGAGGACCTTTCCTGATAGCCCTGGCCTTGTCATGTCACTGTTCTTGTCCTTCAAAGTGCTTATTATACTGCTAGCCACATAATTTTATGAAAGTGTCTGGCAAATGATTTATCATTTTTTAAATGAATTAATGATTTTTTTAAAGTTGATATTTGAGAAGATGTGTAAGAAAGACAATGAAGGGGAGAAAATATTTGCAAATCACATGGCACAGAATTTATATGTCAAATATATAAAGAACTTTCGAAATATAATAATAAATAAACCCATTTCCTTAAAAAGGCCAAAGGTTTTATTATATAGACTTCTTCAGAGATGATTCAGTTGACAACTAAGCACGAAAAGATGCCCAGCATAATTAGTCACTGAGGAAATGCAAATTAAAACCATAATGAGATAACAAAAACTATGTTAAGATACTACTTCACACCTGTTAGAAAAACTTTTTTTTTTTTTTTGTAGTTGATAGGCTACTCTCACACGCGTTATTGTGCACCACAAGCCTGTTTTTTGTTGTTGTTGTTGGTGGTGGTGGGGTTTTTTTTGTTTTTTTTTTACTTGTATGTGGACTCAATGCCTTTGTTTGTTTGTTTGTTTGTTTTAAAGATATAGAGACAGAGAGACAGAGAGAGACAGTTTTTTTAATATTCATTTTAGCTTTTGGTGGACACAACATCTTTGTTGGTATGTGGTGCTGAGGATCAAACCCGGGCCGCATGCATGCCAGGTGAGCGCACTACCGCTTGAGCCACATCCCCAGCCCTTTAGAAAAACTTTTAAAACAGCCTGTGATACCAGGTCTTGGCAAGGATGGGAATCATTGGAATTCTCACATAATACGGTACAGACGCAAAATGATACAGCCATTTTAAAAAGCAACTTGACAGTTTCTTATGAAGTAAACATACACTTACATATGATCCAGCTGTTCTATTCCTTAGACAAATGCAAACTTCAGTTCATACAGAAACCTGAAAAGCGTGTTCATAATAATGTTATTAATAGTTGACAAAAAGTAGGTATAACCTGGGTATCTCTTCGGTTGGTAGATGAATGAACAAACTGTGGTATATCCTTATTATGGAATACTACTCAGCAATGAGAAGGAATGAACTACTGAGAAACAGAGCAGCATGGACAAATCCCAGATGCTTCATACCAAGTGAAAGAAGCAAGATTCAAAAGGTTACAACATGCTGTCAGATTCTATTTACATGTCATTCTGTAAAAAAGCAAAGCCATAACAATAGGAGACAGATCAGTGTTTTCCAGGGATGGAGTTGGTGAGAATTTACTACAAAATGATAATTCAAGGGCATGTTTTGGGGTGATGGAATGATTTTGTGGGTTGTTGTAGCAAGTATTTGAGTCTATAGGTTTATTTTTTTAAATGTAAAGAACAGTACACTAAAAGGGTAAATTTAACTGTCTATAAATTTTAATATAAAAGTAAAAAGACAAGATCATGGACAATACTCTGTAAGTCCTGGGCAAACCTTGACTTTGTCTGTTTTATAATAATGATTGCTTTGCTGCCAGACCAACAGAGTTTTTATTCTTAAGAAAAGATGTGTCTGGTTATATGGAGTGTTGGTTTCTCTTGGGCAGTCCAGGTGGCAGTGACATTCTTTAAGCTAATATTGCTGTATTGAGTCTCATTTTTAAAATTAGCTTTTGTTAAATGAGTTAGGTTTAATATTATTTCCAGAATAATTTTATAGTAATGATACTTTTTTCAAAAAAAATTTAAAATATTTTTTAGATGTAGATAGACATAGTATCTTTATTTATTTTTATGTGGTGCTGAGGATCAAACCCAGTGCTTCACACGTGCGGGGCAAGCTATACCACTGAGCAACAACCCCCAGCCCAGTAATACTTTTTTAAAACCACTGTGTAAAGATTTTTAACTCAAATTTCCCTAAGAAAAAGGCAATTTCCATGCTTTATAACTCACCATTCCATATGTGAACTTTAAAAACTTTCACCTCAAAAATAATTAGACTAATAAGGTATATAATAAAGTGTTTCTTCTATTTTTTAATACTTTGTGCTCATCTCTAATATCTATACACCAGGACATGAACACTGAGTTATTTATCAGACAGTGTTTTATATTTTAACTTCATTATATTTCATAGCAATCCATTGTGTAAGTGTTGGGTTAATTACTTGAGACCCAGACCTCCTTGCTTGAAGAACTTTCATTTTGAAGTACATCAGAGTCATTATTCACTGCACCTTTTGATCACCTTTGAAGAACTTTCCCAGTAGTTATTTTTGTGGTATCTCCCTCAGCAAAAGGGAACCATGTTTCATCTTGCCAAAGCATGACCTGGTAATACAGGCCTGCAGTATATAGAGTGCAGGATACATCCTCAACATGCTTGCATCATTCAAAATCTATCCCATTTTAAAAATTGGTTCCTTTAATTATACATGACAATAGAATTCATATTTGATAAAATTATACAAGCATGAAATATGTCTTACTCTAATTAGGACCCCATGCTTGTGGGTATACTGATGGTAGGATTCACTTTTAGGTATTTTTATATATGTACATAGGAAAATTATGTTAGATTCATTCTACTATCTTTCCTATTCCTATTTTCCCCTCTCTTCCCTTCAGTTCCCTTTGTTGAATCTACCGAACTTTTCTTCTCTCCTTCAACTCCTTAGTGTGGGGTAACTTCCACAAATTGGCAAAAACATTTGACCTTTGGGGTTTTTTTTTGGGGGGGGGCAGGGGGATTGGCTTATTTCACTTAGTATGATAGTCTCCAGATTCATTCATTAACTGGCAAATGTCATAAAGTCATTCTTCTTTATGGCTCAGTAATATTCCAATGTGTATATATACCACAATTTCTTTATCCATTTATCTCTTGAAGGGCACCTAAGTTGGCTCCATAGCTTAGCTATTGTGAATTGTGCTGCTATAAACATTGATGTGAAACATGTCCCATTTTCTGATGTCTTCTTCCAAAATAACAGCTTGATTTGTTTATATAGCAGTTATTGTAGTTGTAGAATTTAATTCCCTCTATCATCTTCTCTCCCATTTGGGATGATATGCAGGAGGACATTTGATGTTCCAGTGAATAACATCAGAGAATGTGGAAGAATGAAGGAGGGAACATTCTTCATACTGAGTCTACCCAGTTGTCAGGCTGTCCTCAGTCCGAGGGGTGATACCGCAGCTACACTCTCATCTACATCATATTAGTTCTTTTAAAACTTGTCATTTAAATACTATAAAACCAAATATTTAAAAGCACTCTGGGTGTTTACTTGGCTGAGCTGTACTGTTGATTTTGTTGTTTTATGGTATGCTGTGAGGAGTCCATTGTTAATCACGTCCTAACCCTATAAAATATGTAACAAGCTGCTGAACAGAATGATGACAGCCGACAGAGAACGGAATCTCATTTGGATTCATGCAAATGCAGAGGTTTCCCAGAAAGCCATTTTTAAAGTATGAGCCACATTTTGAAAATAAAACAAAGAATAATGCCTTGGAGTAGAAATCTGTAATGAAACCCATAATAGCTGAAAGAGTACAATAAATTCTGTGGGGAGAGCTTTCCATTTTCTGTTCCTTTTCAAATTCTAATACTAAACTCTATTAGTAGTCTGTATAAAATGATGAGACATGAAGCCCTGCTGGTGTAAAACTATTACTAATCTGTTACTTTGCATAAATTTTCACTCAAACGATTGTCTGTGGTCTTCTTATGAAGGACCTGTTATACGCTTTCCAGCTAAACAGGTGAGACCTGTTAACTGTCTTCTAGGAATTGGATGGTATTGGAATTTGCAGGTGTTGCATTTTTTACAAGTTGGGAAAAGAAAGATGCCACATCTGGGGAACACAAGGGTATTTACTCAGGTCAGAGACCTCTGTTCTCATGGGAATCGATATTGTTTTTCCATCATTTTCGGAATCAGATTAAGGAAAGACGGGCATTTTCACTCTTCTTTTAAAGATAAGTGTGTTCTAAAATGGTCACCTTCCTACATCTAGGTCACCTCATTGTTTTACTTTCAATAATTATAACAAGAAATTTATCACTTCCTCCTCCATAAACTGTCTTCCCCTTTTTGGCTCATGCTACCTTTTCTGTTTCTTGGTCACACAGACTTATAATTAAAATCAGCTTCGATTCTTTTCCTCTTCCTTCATATGTTTAAGCCGTCGCCAAGTTCTTTTGATTAATCTTTTACAATTTCTCTTCTATCCATCTCTCTTCCTATTCCCATTGCCGGGCATCCTAGTGCGGACCATTATGGCCTCGTGCCTAAATTATTACATCTTTAATTGGTTTGCCAAGCTCCAGTTAATTCCCTTCCAATCCATCCTGAATACCACCACTAGATTTATCTTACTAAAACATGGCTTTCTTAAACATAGCAATTTGAAAGTTTGCAAGTGATTGCAAAAATAATTGAAGCTATTAGTGTTATTAAGAGACAGCATAGTGTCCTAATATGTTGGCTTTGGAACCAAATAGTCATGGGTTAGAATCCCAGATTAATCCCTTAGTAGTAGTTTGACCTTAGGAAATGAGTCTTGACCTTCCTGGGCTTCAGGGTCCTCATTTGAAAATTGGGAGAATGATACTATAGTTATGAAGAATAACCACACTATGTAGAATACATAGTGGGCTTCATTAGTGATGTTATTGCCAATAGAAGTATTGGTGCTGTTACCTGCAGGACAAAATGGAGAAAGGGAACAGACAGAAGAGACGGAACCAGGGGAATACCTCCTGTCAGAAAGCATCAGGGCGCCTTTCCACATCAGTAAATGCTTCGGAAAGAATAAGCATCTTTAAAATTTCATATTTTTTATAATCTTTACATTTTTAAATGCATCTAGGTCTTTTCCCCCTCAAATCAACTACACACAGTATTTTTCAGGTACATGAAGTAAAACTTAAAACTCCTTTGCAAGACCAAGGATTGTAGACCATTAGTAATTGTTGTTTTTTTTAATATTTTTTTAGTTGTTGATGGACCTTTATTATCTATCTATTTATTTATTTATTTATATGCAGTGCTGAGCATTGAACTCAGTGCCTCACACATGCCAGGCAAGCGCTCTACCACTGAGCCCCAGCCCCAGACTTGTTAGTTTTGACAATTAGAAATTTAATGCTGCTTTTCAGATTGCAGTTTCACCTAGAGCGGTCAATGCCAGAAAGGAATGAAAAAGAAGGATGGCACGAGAGAGGTGCTGGAGGATGAAGCAAGGGTACCTGGCAGCAAATGCCGGAGGCTGAGAAAATTGTGGTCAAAAGTGGAGACAAAAGGTGGTGGACTTTTCACCCAGAAGCTCAGGGTGAAAAAGGAATAAAATAGAGTGCTAGAAAGGGGGCCCTAGGGCAAGGGAAGGCCTACTCCCCACGGGTGGGACAGTCTAGAGAAGAGGAAGGGGAGGTGTTGAGGGTGGGTGTGGAAACAAGGACCCCTGATTGGAGGACAAGACACTGTTTTATTTTTCATGGGCCTTGGGCACTGTCTCTTGGGTACTGTTGTTATTGTCATGGGTGGTCACCATGCTTGTGTCAGAGAAAAGAAATGGAGTTGTTGCTTTTTCACAACTCTGGATCATTAGGATCTTTGAGGCATCTCAAAGTGTTTGCCACTTGCAAAACAGTTTTGAGGTATACATTGGAAACTAGTGGGAGTTTTGAGAGTTGACAGCAGACACTATTTGATCCATCTGTTTGTAAAAATGTTTTACAGGTCTGAAAACCCAAAAGGAAAGGGGCAGGTATTCATCAGTGAGTTTGATTCAAGGTTTCTCAAAATTTTGGTGTATTTAATTAAGCACTGCGCTAGAGCTGGGACCACAGTGACTCCAGATAACACTGCTTCTAAAAACCTAGACTTAAGTAAGCACAAAATATCCACCGCCTAAGGCACTTTGCATTCAGCAAATACTTGTTGGGTTATGTTTATAACACAGTGTTTACCAACTTCTGGGCTAGGCAATGAGGATAATGGAGAATGAGACAGAAACCCTTCCCTCAGAGCATTTCTGGTATATGGGTACCTGGTGTTAACTCCATTGTGCAGGAACAGGTTCTGCTGGTGGGCTACAAAATAGCAGTTGAGGGGTTTGGAGTAAACAGGGATCACATGTGATAGGAAGATCAGAAATTATTTATCATTCCTTTAAACTGATCTTTAAGGAGTGGATAGACTTTCAGTAAACAAAGAGAAGGGGTTAGTGGAACTTGAGTGAGGGGTGTTTTCTGATAGAAGCAACAAAATGGTGAAAGCTGGGAAACTGGGCAGCTTAGTGATGGTAGAGGATAGGGGCTAGATGAAGCTCCTCTGTCACCTGGTCTAGTTGTGCATTAGCACCACCTGGAGAGCTTATGTGCTTTTGAAATGCAGTTCCTGGGTACTTCCCCCTCTGAGTCAGTGACCCCTGAGCAGTGCTCTGGGAGCCATTATTTTCTGAACTTCTCTTAATTATTTTCAGAACTTAAATTGTCAATCTGAATTTTAGATGGCTCTAATTCAGTTTGTCCTTGGACTAAGAGAAACAATGACCTGTTCCCAAACCTTCAGCCAGTACTTAATCCCCTTTCTAAGCACCTCTGCTAAGTGTTCGTCCACCCTTGGTTTGACCTGGGATGTCTTCTGAGGCAGCCTATTCTGTATTTGAATAGATCTCCTGGTTAGAATTTTTTTTTTCCCCTCTTACTGAGCTGAAATTTCTCTGTCTATTCTACCCATGATTTTAGCTCTACCCCCTGGAGGGCCACACACAAAAAATAATAGGCCCTTTCCCTTGTGAGAGCCCTTCAGGTATTAGAAGGCCTCTCTTCTGCAAGCAGAACACATTCAGGTCCTCACTTGTTTTACTCCTGAGTCCTTTTCCTGTCCTAGACACATGCCTCTGAATGCATTTCAGTTTTCCTGTGACCTTTGTAAAGTGTAGCACCCAGAACTAAACACTGTTACTGTATGGTCTCTGAATTGGGAGTGAATAGTACCCAGATGGGCCATGTGGTTATATCAATTATTTCCTCATATGGTCCTCATAAATATTGTAATGGAAACTTGGGGACAAAGGGTTGATTGGAATAACCTTTATTAAGAGATTATATGCCAGCACAAAAAGAAAGGGACGGGAACTGGCTTGTAGTGTGCTTAGTAATTGTCAGCTACTAAATTTTGTAATGGAATATAATGAGATAGAACACTGTCCTTGTCCCTTTTGAATTTTACTATATATCTTGGCTTCTGAAAATATTCATTTTCCATCTCCATCTTCCTTGTTATGTTTTTCTTTCTCCCCTTCTTTCTTTTTCCTTTCCTTTCCTTATGTGTTAAGGGTTTTTTTTTTTTTTTTTTCAAGGTGAGTTTATCTTTTATGTCGTAAGGATTTTGCATATGTCAGGTTAGAGAGGTTATCTGTGCCTTCCCCTCACTCCAGGTGCTCTGCTGGGGAGAGTGTTGGTAAAACAAAACAAAACAAATACAGTTCTGGAGAATGTGGATGGCAGAGGAGAGGCTCGGTTTGGGATGGAGCAAGCTCACTATTTCCATCCTGTTCTTCCTCCTGTGTGACCCTTGACTCACTGGACTGCTGTAGGAAGGCTTGGGCTTGGGGGTTAAGTTAACCCGAGCTGTAGCTGAACAGCCTGAATTTAAATCATAAATTGCCTTTTGGAGTGTTATGTAAATGTAGGTCTCTAGGTCTGTTTTAAAGCTGTTGAACCAGGACCAAAGAATGTTCATGCATTCTTCCTGCAGGCTTTATTTACCCTGTAGTTACAATTTTAATTCAGATTTTTGCCTCCCACCAACTTTTTGATTTTACCCTCAAAAAGCTTAAATATCAACTGTGTCAGATGAGGTGTTTTCCAGCATGATAAACTGTATCATACATCCCTCTTCACAAAAAGAGGCTGTTGGGTAGGAAAAAAGAGGGGGGAGGGTTCAGGGCTTTTTTTGGTTCCTGAGGCAGGTCTATAATCTTTTTTTCTTGCTTTGTAATCTTAATTATTAAGAAAACACGTCTACTAATTTGCTGTGACTGGGCAAAGCCTGTGCTGTAACATCTTCGAATTTTTCCACTTTCTTGCCCTTTAGCAACCTACTAAGATTGTGGATGACTGTGGGCGCTCTTGTTTCTTCTCCCACTGGTGTTTTCCTTTAGAATGGGGATGCCAGCAGGTTTTTCAGCAACTCAGTCACAGTTTTCAAGTATTGCTAACATTTGAGGTTTTTTTTTTTTTTTTTTTTTTTGTAATGCATGTGTTACAATGACACTTTGGAATCCTGTGAGTCCCATTAGTCCAACTAATGGGAGGCCAAAACCAAGTTTCTTATCCATCTTCCCTTTCCTATGGTGTGTACCACAATAAGAATACATCTTTTGGTTTTATCTAAGGGTTAGTATTGTTGATCTTATACCATGATTTCCTCACACGAGCCAGTCCTATATTCTTGCATTTTGCAAAGGTTATTTGTACAGATATGGTCAGAGTCTGTTATCCTGGTAAATAAGATACTCTTTTCTTTGGCTAGCCTGAGATGCCAATCTTTGCTGTACCTGAGGCTCTTCAAACTGAAGAAGGAAAATGCTCTGAAGTACTCAAAGACACTGACAGAGCACCTGAAGGTAAGTATGCGAAAGAGGAGGGTCCATTCCCTACTACCCCAGAAGTGCTCTTATATTTAGGCAAAACACAGGGGAGAATATACTGTTTGAGAACTCTCAAATACGTTCGTGGTTTCCTGGGATTTTTTTTGACACACATATATCTGATTATAGAACTTGTGTAACTATATGCCACAAACCATATTTATACTTTGAAATGATTTTTTTTTTTGGTCCCCTTTAAAATTATCTTTTATTTTCAATACCATTCTTTAGACTATTAGTTTCCTAAAATATCTCCTCATGTTTTTTTTTCAGTCCAGCACCACAAATATCCTCCTAAAACCCTGCTCTGGTTATGATTTAGAGCCCCTCAGTAGTTCATTATTGCTGACTGGGTCAAATCCATACTCCCTTACCTTGGTCTACATGGCCCTCCAGGTCTCACTTTTATTCCTTATCTGAACCTTTACTTTAGGCAAACTATGTGGGATACATATATCTTATTTTCTGCCATCATTGCACGTAGAATGACTCATTTCCCTATGCCCTCACACCTTCCCTTTATCCATCTGTTACTCATTCTTTCCTGGCCACTTATATGAAATCTTGTAGAACATTCCAGCTCTTACCTAATAATTTCTTTCTGTTTTACATTTACACATTTTGGTGTCTTAAATGTATAAAACTACTTAAAGTTAACTCTATTAGCACTGTCAGCTCTATTAGTACTTAATAATGGATTTTTTTAAATATTTTTTTTTCTATAGAATTCTTATAATAATTCTCAAGCACCGTCACCTGGTTTGGGGAGGTAGGTAAAAATTTATTGTATCAATTATTATTTGTGATAGGTTTATATAAAATATGAAAATGGAATTAAGATCTCTAATCTCTAAATCTTTATATATGTGAATATATGCTGGGGATTGAATCCAGGGCCTCACACATGCCAATACACAGACATCTGAGTTTTAAACAACATCTCATCCCTTCTTACAGTGGATTTCGATGGTTACTTGGGTTTATTAAAGTGGGCTTAACTTTACTCCAAGTCTTGGCATTGCCAAAATTTAGTGACATGATTGTAATTTCTCCTCCCTCCTCATATCACTCCCACCCCATCCACACCCAAAGATACAAAAGCACCATGAAAGATTTTTTTATTTTTATCTATTCAATTATTATGTTTCTGTGAATCTACATTCAGTCTTTTCCTTGTATATATTTCTATAACCAGATTTATAGCTAAAAAAGCAGATAAAAGTGTAAAACAAGTAAGTTTTCTCCCCTTTTTTGGTTTTATTTTTTTTTAATGTGTGATCAGAGCTTTGTGCATTTTTACAAAATTATAGTTTTCTGAAATGAACCTGGAAGATTTCAATATACGTGATCTCTAAGGAATATTTAATTGTCAGGAAGCTTGAGATTGATTGCATTTGACTGAGAAGGCTGTATGTCTTTGTCAACTCTGAATAATTTGGATAAACTAGGAAAGTACCAGAAATTATGGAGCTCAAGAAAAGATGTTCTCACCTAATACTATAGTTTATAGGATTGTGAATTTCACCTGTTCTTCTCCAGAACAATTTAAAAAATGTGTAGTTGCAAGCCTGAATAGATGGAAAGTGTATGGATCCAGAGTGAGGGACTTTAGCTTTGAACATTTTGAATTGCTTAGTAACAGTCATGACTTTCTTCAGTTACTTCCCATTTCTTGTTATGTTGCCATGTCAAAACAAACATTCTAGATAACAGTGGCCTTTAATACTTACTTAAAAGAAATTGTACTTCTCTGGGAACCCTTATCTTAAAGAATCTTTAAATTTTAAAAGCTCTTGTGTAGGAAGAGCCAATTGTACATGGATTGCATAACTCTCACTTTGTCCATATGAGCAAGCTTCCTGTTTCTCTGTGTGTAGCAAAGCCGTTGGGATGCCTTCCCCTGTTTCTCCAAAGCTGTCACCAGGCAATTCGGGAAATTATTCTTCTGGGGGCAGTAGTGCTTCAGCAAGTGGCTCTTCAGTGACCATTCCACAGAAGATCCACCAGATGGCAGCCAGCTATGTTCAGGTTACATCTAACTTTCTTTATGCCACTGAAATTTGGGACCAAGCTGAACAGCTTTCCAAAGAACAAAAAGGTAAGTAGCATTCTGGGTAAACTTTGAGGGATGGAATTGTTAAAAGGAACTTTTATGTTTTTTTAACTGGTGTGTATGTAATTTATTACCTAGTTTATGGTTAATGATAATCATTTTGCCAATAATCTCCTGTGCTTAGCAGTCAGTAAGTATAGCCGAATTTAGTTAAACGTAAAACCTCTCATGATACTGTTGACACAACTAAACTAAACATAGATGCCCATTATCTTAGACAAAGAGCTATTCTGGCATATTAAATGTAAATTCATACAACAAAAGTAATAAAATTATTTCGTTCCATGAGATGATTAATAAATTTAGCTGTAAACATAGGATTGCATTTAGATATTTTGTACATCTGAGATGCTTAATATATAAAGAAAATACATTCTAACTGGATTTTTGCAAAAAGAGACTGTTAAATGAACAGAATTTTTTTTTTTTTTTTAGTTTTCGGCGGACACAACATCTTTGTTTGTATGTGGTGCTGAGGATCGAACCCGGGCCGCACGCATGCCAGGCGAGCGCGCTACCGCTTGAGCCACATCCCCAGCCCGATTATTTAATTTCTAGTTAGCTAGATATATAGGAATTTTGCCTGCCCTGGTTTAATTTGTCAAGATGTATGTGCAGGGTGTGGCTTTAGGACTTAGAAACATGTGCCAAACAGGTTGATTCCATTGCCTAGGTATTTAGCGTAGTGTAGTGAGCATTTGCTTTGGCATCTAACAGAACTGGGTTCAAGTTCAAGTGTATGACCTTGGGCAAGATACTTTTCTAAACCTTTCTGCTTATCTGTAATATATGACTAATGCTAGACCCTATCTTGTAGTTCTTGACAAGATTAAAAGAACTTGTAAATATAAAGATGTATCAATAGAGTTTGGGGTAGAGTTAACACTCAATAAATGGTAGAATCAGTGATGAAAAAGACTGTTCCCCAAATCTGTAGAATCTGTCTGAGAGTATACTGGTACAGATGGATACCAAACAAATCCTTATTAAAATAGTTGTTTATACACAGTGGAATATTACTCAGCTTTAAAGAAGAATTAAATGATGGCATTTGCCAATAAATGGATGGAACAGTAAATGGATGGACTATCATGGTAAGCAAAATAAGCCATTCCCAAAGAACAAAAGGCCAAATGTTTTCTCTGATATGTGGATGCTAATTCACAATAAGGGGGCGGGGAAAATAGAGGTATTTTGGACTAGACAGAGGGGAGTGAAGGGTGGGGAGGGCCATGGGGGTAGGAATGATAGGGTAACAATGTTTAATTCATTCTATTAAGTGCATTTATGATTACATGACCTATGTACCTCTACATCATGTACAACCAGATGAGTGAGAAATTATATTCTATTTATGTATGATGTGTCAAAATGCATTCTACTGTCATGTATAACTAATTAGAACAAATTAAAAAAAGAAAATAATTGTTTAATTCTGATCGCCTTAGCCACAGGACACAAGTACAGAGTGATTCTGTGGCTGGGCCCTGTGATGATGGACCAAGTATGCTGTGTCTTCTGCTAGGCACTTTGCTGCTAGAAAGGGGGCAAGTCCCCAGTTATGTGAGCTGTATGAGTGAGCCCTCACCACTCAGATGTCTTGCTTTTTTGCTTTACTCTCATGTTTTACCCTTGGGTTCAATGAAGACGTCTCAGAGGACTAGCAAGACCTCTGTATCAGGGATAGGAATTGCATTACAGACATTGAATATATTCTTTTTTTAAAATTTATTTTCTTTTAGTTGTCAATGGACCTTTATTTATATGCTGTGCTAAGAATTGAACCCAGTGCCTCACACATGCTAGGCAAGCATTCTACCACCGAGCTACAACCTCAGCCCCTGAATATATTCTTTAACTACCATCTACATTATGTGCATCTAGAACTGAGTTTTCTAATTTTTTTTCTTTTCTGAAGTAATTGGCATAATTCCATATTTAGGCTCTCAATAACTAATTTATATTAACTTAGTTACCTTATATTAAAAACAAGCATATGGTCTTTGTTCTTCCCACTGTACCCATCTTGCCAGACTATGATATGGTAACATATCAATATAAATGTCCTCTGGAATTGTACATTCCATACACTAATTTCCTTTTGGGGGTGGGGGTACTAGGGATTGAACTGGATCTAGATATCAGTGAGTAGGAATACTGATGACAGTTATGAATAAATGAATGAATCTTCTAGTTAGTGGAAAGGTAACCATTGGTGTGTATGGGGCTTGTGGGGCTAGCCTTTTACCACAGGGTCTGATAACCCAGACTGTTTCCAAAAAGCTGTTTTAACATATAAACTGTGGCATACATACAATATAAAATCTAGTGACTAACAGCAACATAACATTCTGTTTTCGGCCCTGTTCTCAGCATTTTATGTATTTCTGTTCATTTAATCCTCACATAGGCGATGAAAAATGGCATGAGTTTTGTTCCCATTTTATAGATGTGGAATCTGAAGCACAGAGAGATTAAGTAGAAAGCCCAAGTCTCATGACTAATAAATCACAAAACCAGGATTTTCACTCAAGTAGTTTAGCTCTAGAGTCCAGGTGCTAGTCATTAGAATATGGCACCTTAAAAATATCACAGCAGATCATTTCTTTTATCATTATTTCTTAAATAATCATTCATTTCCTGTAATGGAGAGTCCATTTTTCTAGAGGGGAGAATTAAGACATTAACAGGGAGATAGATTAGGTGACCAAGAAATTTCTTTCCAGCCATATGATTCTATTATGATTCTGGATTAAGTTCATAAAATATTTATTATGTGTGTCAGGCACCATGGTAGGCTCTGGGACTTATGTCACAGAATTTTGTTCACCTGGAGTAGACATTCATTGAAGAAAAGCACAGAAAATCCAGGGAAGGCATATGGCTGGGGGTGGTGTGGGGTGGGTGGCCTTTTCCTGATAGTTGAAGCTCCTTGTCATTGGAGCTGAGGCAGACAAGGAGGGAGGAAGGTCTATGTGAAGAACAGAGCTTAGTGAGGAACTGGAAGAAGACTGCTGTGAACGCAGCACGGACCCCAGAGTCAGGAGGTCGCGTGGCTGCAGGCCCAAAGAGGCAGGAAATTATTTATTTTTATTTTTTTTATTTTTTTAATTCTAATTAGTTATACATAACAGCAGAATGCATTTAGATCCATTGTACACAAATGGAGCACAACTTTTCATTTCTCTGGTTGTAGAGTCGCACCATATGAGCAGTCATACATGTACCTGGGGTAATGACATCTCATTCCACCATCTGTCCTGCCCCCACGCCCTCTCTCTTTCCCTCTGTCCCTTTTGCCCAATCAAACTTCCTTCATTCTCCCCATGCCCCACCCCCATTATGGATCAGCGTCCACTTATCAGAGAGAATATTCAGTCTTTGGTTTGGGGGGATTGGCTTTTTTCACTTAGTATGATAGCCTCCGGTTCTGTACATTTACCAGCAATGCCATAATTTCATTCTTATTTATGGCTGAGTAATATTAATAATATTATATATATATATCTCACAGTTTCTTTATCCATTCATCTATTGAAGGACACCTAGGTTGGTTCCATAGTTTAGCTATTGTGAATTGAGTTGCTGTAAACATTGATGTGGCATGTTACTCTAGTATGCTGATTTTAAGTCCTTTGGTTATAGACCGAGGAGTGGCACAGGTGGGTCAAATGGTGGTTCCATTCCAGGTTTTCTGAGAAATCTCCATACTGCTTTCCAGAGTGGTTGTTTAAGCAGCTGAGTGACAGGAGCAGAAGTGTGAGTTTAAAAACCAATCTGAGCCAAAGGAGGCGTGGTGTGGATTAGAGGGGAACCAAAGAAGAAGCCTGTTACAGCTACTGGGGGGGAGGTGTAGGGGGCCAGAGGTGGGAAGTGTAAATAGATTTGAGAGACTTAGAAGGCAGACAGTTGAGGACATGGAGAAAGAGAGAGAGAGAGGTGCGCCACTGCTCTGATTTCTGGCTTGAGCAGCTGAATGCTCGCTAATCCCTACAGTGAGCGGAGGAGCTCTTTGGAGAGGAAGATGAGGGGGTGTCACTGTATGCCCTCTGAAGCTCTGAAGTGCCAAGACACAGGGAGAGTAAGACGGGGACAGCGTGCTTTGTGAAATAAATGTGAAAGCACATCAAAGAAATAAGTGAACAGTTAGGTGGTGACACATCTCTGAGGACTGAGGTGCCAGAAGTTGAGCCAGGGAAAAACACATTTGCACCCCTTCACCCAGAAGCAGGATCAACCTGCGCTAATCTAGAGTGTGTTGTGTTTGCTTTTCTATTCATAGAGGACACTTGTCTGTCATGACACGGGTTCAGTTCCTGTTGATGTCCCTCGCAGCACTTAAAGCGTTTCTTCTTTGATCACATTAGTAGAGAGGTACTGTCTAGTTTCATATGGGAAATTGTCCACATGGCCCTTTGTGTCACAAGATCATACCACTAGAAAGCTTGGCAAAGCAGGAATCAGAATCATTCTGTCCAACTTGAGTTCCTTAAGTGTTTAAAAAAGCAAAGCCTTGATTCTTCCATATTTGATATCACAACTGAGATAATTGCATGCCTTCCTCCACCTGTGCTTCTTCATGGGAAAGGGGCATCTGTTGCTGAGCAGAGCAGATACGGTGCAGCTCCTGGTAGCGTCACATTGGCATCTTTGGGCGCATTCTTTCTCTCTAGTACTCTGCACTTCTGTTTTTATTTTCAGTGTAGCTGTACGAATTCAGATTGTGGACTAAGTGTTGCCCCAGAAAGTTAACAGTGGAGTCTCACGAAAGCCTGCTTTCTAACTCCAGCTTCAGGAAGGCACTGCCATTCTGTGACTTGTCTTTCTCTGCCTTCTGGTACCAGGAAGCTATTCTCTCTTGCTGTGGTTTTTCCTGCTCCCTTAAAAACAGAACTTTTGCCCTCTCTGAGGAATTTTGAGATGGGCTTCCTACTTGGGGGAGTGGCTCTGGAACAGGCTAGGTTCTTTCCCAGCTCTGTGCATCCTGACTGTGTAACTTCAGGCTGTGTGACTGTACGGTTTTACCTTCTGTCCATACCATATATAAAATTGGACTATTGATCTATTTCATAAGTTCTTGTCTGGAATAATGTGGTAATATATATAATACACTTAGAATAGTATCTAGCAGATAGTAAAAGCTCAATAAATATTAGCTCTCATTGCCTTTGTTGTATTTCCCAGGATGAGGTGGTAGGTTTCCTCTTTGTAACTCTTCATTGCATCCGATACTGGAATCTGTAATTCCAAAACTTCCTGCAACGCCACCTCACTCCAGAAATGGTAGAAAGAAACTGGGAAGGAGTAGGCCTGTCAAAAGGATTCTACCACCCAATAGAAATGGATACCCTCCTTTCCACTGGCCCTTTTGGGCTGCTATGGCTGCAGTCCCACAGCACACTGGGCCTAGGGTTGGGTCATCCTGTGTTCTGTGCTGCTCAGGAGTTTAGTTTTCTTTTACCTTCGTGTTAGCTCTCAGTTCTGAAGAACTATGATATTTACCCTTGGGGTTATGATTCTCTTTATTGCCTTCATAGACAGTCACCCAGCGTCTCCACTTTTCCAAAGGGTGTTTCTGAGAAGCACATAATAAAATGGATTGTATTTCCTTATAGGAAAAATATAAGTTTAAATACTTTGCTAACTTAGAAATTCAATATAAAAAATATTGTAGATTTGGCCAATACAAAATTGGAAAACCTAGATCTTCTAGTTCTCTGACCAGCATTGTACCGGCTATAGCTTCTTATCTCTCCTTTAAAAGTTTTATAAAATATACATAAATATTTAATTAGTGTATGTTGGACAGAAGACCCTAATGCACTATAAAGTAGACATTCAACACATTAAAATTTGACTTAGGCCATAAATTTGACATACCTAAAAGTAATATGGTAAACTGTAATGTGCACTAAACATTTAATTAACATTAATGTTGCTTGCCTTTTTATGATTTGGAAGGGACCTGATGGAGCAAGCTAGGAACGTTTGACACTTTGCAGATATATGAAAAAATTTGTCTAGAAATTCTTATTGTTTCTTAAACTCATTCCAAACAGGCTCCCCTCAAACTCCCCTTGTCAAGGTTGCCAGTCATTGCTACAATGCTGAGTCAGTGCTCTGCACGGAGTCCTTCTCTTGCTCCAGCTCTCAGCAGTGTGATTCAGGTGAACACGCCCTGCCCCTCCAAACACACCATTTACTTGACACCGCTCTCCCTGTTTTCCTCCTGCCCCACTGACTTCTCCTCCTTCTCTCAGACTTCTGAGCCAAAAGTGCCCTGGACTTTGTCCGTGCTCTTCTCTTTTCCTAGTGCGCTCTAGCTCACGTTCTTGGTGATCTCATCCTGCCTCAAGGGCTTTAAGCCACTTTTGTGCTGAACACTCCCAACTCCATATATCCAGCCCAGACTTCTCCCTTGAACTCCATAAATTAAGATGCCTCCTTGACACTTTTACTTTAATAGGCATCTGAAACTTAATGCAAACAAAGCCACACTCCTGAGGCCCCGCCCGCCCTTGGGTCTCTAGCAGTTTATTGACTGGCAACTCCATTCTTTTACTCAGGCTGTCTTTCTGTCATAGCCCTCACTTTGTCTGAAAGTCCTGTTAGCCCGGCCTTCAGAATGTTTCTACAACATGATCTTTTCTTAATATTTTAGCAGCACCCATCCTTAATCAACCCCTCTCTAATCTCCTGCCTGGATTATTACTATAGCCCAGTGATAAGTAATAAGCTTCCACCCTCGTCCCCTGGCATCTTCTCTCAACAAAATAGGGCCTTAAAGTGTCAGATCATGGCAGCACACCTAGCATCTCTCACAGTGATTTTCTGCCCTACCCAAGTTAAAAGTTAGTATGCCTTACAGTGGCCTACACAGCCCCCATTATCTAGTGCTCCATTTCCTCTTAGGAGTTCTTTCTACACTTTTCTTTCTTTTCTTCACTGAGCACACTCTTTGCTATCCTTGAACACTCAAGGTATACTCTTTCCTCAGGACCTTTGAACTTGCTGTTCCCTCAGTTGGAAGTGGTTCTCCTGATACTGCATGGCTCATTTCCTCACCTCCTTCAGGTTTCACTTCTTTGTCATTTTCTCAGTAAGGCCTCAGTAATGCCAGATGCCTGTCTTCCTTGTTTTATTTTTCTCCATATTATCCCTCTCCACATACCAGATATATTTTACTAATTCATTTTGTCTTGTATAGTCTGTTTTGTCTCTTTGTCCTCTAAAGCAGACCTCCCTCCACGCAGCGCTGCACTGTGATACATACCAGGTGCTCAGTAAGTATACTTGTAAGATGGGAGGAATGAACTTTTGCTCTTCTTTTGTTTCAAAGGAAAATAATCAGTTCATCTAATTGAGACCTGAGTGACCAAAAAGTGCATTTCCTAGGAGTGTTCATATTTGCAGATGTGTTGTTGGAGGCACATCAGTGCTGCTTCTGGAGGGTGCTTTTCATTTTCTTCCCCTCTGAACTCACAACTTCCCCTTGTTCCCAAGCCCCTGCCAGAAGAATCAGTTACCTTCTTGCCTTTACCCCTGAAATACTGTTACCCATAGTCTGCGCCTTGTATGGTGATCACCATTTCTCCATGTCCCCTGTTTTTCAGCTGCCTAACCTTATGTTGAGGGTGAAGTGTGGGAAAGTAGTTATCATATACTAAATTGCTGTAAGCTGTAAGAAAGTAGAAGCATTCCTGAAGCTAGATATACATTCCTCAAGCTATACATATTTCAGAACTTCATATTCAGTGCTATCAATCTGGGTGTAAATGTCCTCTCTTCTCTGTCCCCAAAGATCACTGGGCTTTGGATCCAGGTGGGCTTTGTAAAGTCACATTTCCAGCTTGCAACACTCACCCAGCTGTGTGACCTTGAAAAGGTTGTTTGAAATACAAGACTGGGTCTGACACCATTCAATACAGGTTGCTTCCCTTTGCCTTTCCTGTCCCTCATCCTTTTCTCTTCCCACCCCCAACAAGGATGGAGACTGGACCACTGGACTTTCCAAGCCCTATTACAGAGATCCTATTTAAATATGTCCCCTGCTTAAAAATTGTATTCTGGGTTAATCTTGAACATTTCAGTCGGCTCTTTCTCCCTTAATTATTATTAATGAAACCGTCTTCTCTACGTGAACTATGTACTGAGCAGTAAGCTTGGAATCTTCACTTTGCAAGCATTGTAAAGTAAGACAGATATGTCTTGGACATAAGATTAAAGATGATTGCATTAGAAAACGTGAGGAAAGGGCATTACAGTTTTCACAGCCCTTCTCAAGATGTCTTTCTTTTACAAAAAAAAAAAAAAATCAATGCAGAAAAAGCAGAGACTTTCACACTTCTTTTCAGTGAATAGAAGTAAAAATTAATAATAATGTAAAAAAGAACAGGAATGCAGATAAGGTATTTGCATCTCCCTGTATTTTTTCTTCCTCAGACTTTTGAGAGCTGACAAATCCTACAGTTTGATAAACCTCAGAACCATGGGGGCCCAGGGACAAGGTACTGCCTAGAACTCCCCCCCCCCCAAAGTCTACCCTGAGGCCCTAGGACATATGCAAAAGAGTGTTCCTGTTCTTCTTCATTCTTCGGGTCACCTTAACCTTTCAACACCAAGCATATACTAGTGGTTATAATCAACTCTGTGTTAAGTATTTATATTCTTTAAGCTTGGAAATTATTGTAATTTGTGTCAGTTAAATGTTTAACATACATTATCACCAATCCAGCTCTCTTGAATGACCATGTTTGTTTTGCCTGTTTAGGAACATAAGGAGAAACTGGCCTGCCTTATAAAACATCACAGGAGAAGTTAGCCAATCCCAAAATACCAAATGCCGAATGTTTTCTCTGATATAAGGAGGGTGATTCATAGTGGGGTTGGGAGGGGGAGCATGGGAGGAATAGACAAACTCTAGTTAGGGCAGAGGGGTGGGAGGGTAAGGGAGGGGCATAGGGTAAAAAAGATGGTGGAATGAGATAGACATCATTACCCTAAGTACATGTATGAAGACATGAATGGTGTGAATATACTTTGTATACAACCAGACATGACAAAATGTGTTATTTGTAATATGAATTGTAATGCATTCTGTGGTCATATATAACAAATTAGAATAAAAATTTTTAAAAAGTAAATAATAAAATCACAGAGAAACAGGGAAAGAGCTGAGTGACTGGCGTGGCATACATATGCCTGTTCTATGACTGCAGCCGTCGCTGTGTGGACTCCTCATTTAGAGCTCTTCATGAGTATAGATAGCAAGAGAGGCTTGCTCCACTATTTCAGTAATGCTGAGAGCCAGGCGATTCTGGTTCTCACAGCTAGGAAACCTGGGCAAGGCATCCAAATCTGCCCCGCTGCTTCTTTTTATGAAAAACTTTGTGAATGAGAATGTTGATGTTAACATGCACGCAAATTAGAGAATTTGGGTAGATATTATTGCTTCATTAGTTTCATTTTGGGAAGATTTTCTGGCCTTTCGATGTTGGATAATAAAGTATTTAGGGGAGAGTGAGTTGGAGATTTAGATTTCAGATGGGGAATTAGAAGGTGTCTTTTTGGATGTTCTTCATTCTGTTGCTTACATTAACTCTGGGCAGGAATCTGTGCCTCAGCCCTCATTTTTCACATTTAGTAAAATGGTGCTTTCTATTTATCTACTTGTCAGTAAAAGGCAGAAATTCTATATAGCTTCCAGTTTCAAGATACTTAAGAAATTTATGACATTTAATGATTTTGCTTCAAATTGTTAAGTTTGTACTCAGAATGTTAATATTGAAAATTCCTGCAGACCTGTAGCTATACTAAAATACTCCTAGGCTTCAGTCTACAATCAGAAAGAGAACTTTGTAGGGTTCTTCATTCTAAAGGTTTTTCATTGGTGTGATGTAGAATTTTTTTCAGAACAAAACTTTAATCATGCTTTCTCTAAGGTTCAATTTAACAGTCTTTAGTGTCTCGTTCTTATGAAAGGCTGAGAGGAAAATCACATGTTCAGCACGAGATTGGTAGCATTATTTTGGCTAAGAGAGAGCTAGAACATATCCCCCTAGCTGTGAGAAAACAAGCCAAGCCAACACTGAACACTGGTTATGTTTCTAGGACTTTTCAGCTACAGAAGAAATA
Organism: Marmota marmota marmota; assembly: GCF_001458135.2. Lineage (NCBI taxonomy): Eukaryota > Metazoa > Chordata > Mammalia > Rodentia > Sciuridae > Marmota > Marmota marmota. The sequence continues at coordinate 6,453,972 of NW_025999982.1, read as the reverse complement.
AACACATATTTCCTGTTCTCTAAAAATTTCTATGGAGAGACAATGTAGACATATATCTTTCTAATCCACATGAAACAACTAAAACAAAATTTAATGTATAATCACATATTTTGTGAATGGCAGACTGCTATTGGGTGAGTATTCAACAAAATGGGATTTGAATTTCAGTTAACTCTTTCAACAAAAGGAGAATGAATGTCAGGCACAGCCTAGTCACTAGGAATATAACAGTGGACTCGACAGGACAAGGTCCCTGTTGTAGAATGTACATTTATGGCAGATGAAGGCAGTACAATAAATAGTCAAATATGCATGGAAGTTTCAGATATGATGAATACTAGATGGAAATAAAACATGGTAGAGTGTTGAGCAACTTTGTTTTGGGTCATCAAAGAAGGTAAAATTGGAGCTGAATTTTAAACGACAGAATGAAATCAGGCAAGTAAAAATCTCAGGGAGAAGTGTTCTGGGCAGAAGGGTTACTCTGCAGAAGTCACAAGATTGGACCGAGCTTGGTCTGCTCCAGGACCAGGAGGAATGTGTGTGTTCAAGAGTTCATTGACATAAATGGTAACACAAGAGGCTGAAGATGTGGCTAGGGGCCTGATCACAGATGCACTGTAAGTCACGTCCAGGAGTTGGGTTTTTCCCCCTCCCTCCCTCCCTCCCTCCTTCCTTCCTTCCAATATTTTAGTTGTAGTTGGACACAATACCTTCATTTTATTTATTTATTTTTAAATGTTTATTTAGTTGTAGATGAACACACAGTATCTTTATTTATTTTTATGTGGTGCTGAGAATCAAACCCAGGGCCTCACGCTAGGCAAGTGCTCTAGCACTGAGCCACATCCTAGCCCCTAGAGAGTTTTGGGGTTTATTTTTTTGGTTTTTTTTGTTTTTTTTCCAAGTGAGATGAATGCCATTACGCCATTTAGAATATTTTAAGCAACTGTATAAAAACTATAAAAGAAAAAAGTTTTATTCTTGCTGTAATGGAAATATAGACAAGAACAGAAGCACAGAGACCAGGAAAGAGGTGGATTATTCCTCTGTTACTTCTAAAGGAGTTGTGATGGGGCTGGACCTTGCGAGCTAATAGGGGAAATAAAGAGCTGTGATCAAAGGCAAACAAAAAGGGGAAATAGTGGAGAGTGATATTGCCCAGATTATGTTGTTGTGTGCATGTACGATGTACAACGACAAATCCCACCTTTCTGTACAACTATAAGGTACTAATAAAAAATATGGAACAGGGGCTGGTGTTGTGGCCCAGTGGTAGAGTGCTTCCTTGCATGTGTGAGGCACTGGGTTCCGTCCCCAGCACCACATTAAAAAAATAAATAAATAAAAATAAAGATATTGTCCATATAAAGCTAAAAATATATGGAACAAACAAAAAAAAAAAGAGCTATGATAAGATTGAACATATGTTCCAAATTTGCTGATGAAGTAATGCAGAGAGAATAGGAAATTTTTTATTTGAGCATGTGAATGGGGAAGAGCAAGCTGAGGGATGGAAATTGAGATTTTTTTTTTTTTTTGGCCGTGTTATGCCGCCTCCTTTGGTACTGTGGATTGAACCCAGGGGCACACTACCACCAAGCTACACACCCAGCCCCTTTATTTATTTATTTAGTAAGTTAGTAAGTTACTTTTGGTACTGAGAATTGAATCCCCAGTCCTTTTTATTTTTTATTTTGAAACACAGTCTCACTCAGTTGCTTAGGGCCTTGCTAAATTGTTGAGGCAGACTTTGAACATGCAATTCTTCTGCCTCAGCCTGCCAAGCCACTGGGATTACAGGCATGTGCAACCGTGCCTGGCTAGCCCTTTGATTGATTGATTATTTATGTATGTATGTATATATGTATGTATGTATGTAACAGGGATTGAACTCAGGGGCACTGGACCACTGAGCCACAATCTCCAGCCCTATTTGTATTTAATTTAGAGACAGTGTCTCACTGAGTTGCTTTGCTCCTTGCTGTTGCTGAGGCTGGCTTTGAACTCAGATCCTCCTGTCTCAGCCTCTCGAACCTCTGGGATTTTAGGCATTCACCACCATGCCCAGCACCCTTTGATTTTTTTGAGACAAGGTCTTGCTAAGTTCTGACGCTGGCCTCAAACTTGTGATCCTCCTCCCTTAGCTTCTAGAGTCTCTGGGATTATAGCAGTGTACCACCACACCTGGCTGGCCATGTTAATTTTGAATTGCATAGTTCTGATATTTATTCCCTGTATAATATTGAACAATTATTTTAGTTTTCTTGTCTATGAAATGGGGATGTTAATAGTACCTATCCAATTGTTTGTTATGAAAATAAAATGAATTAATACTCTTGAAACACTTAAAACATAATTGGACACCTTGTAAACTCTCAGTAGATGTTAGCTATTGCTACTGTTGTTGTTACTATTATTACAGTTATCCATAGTTGTAGTAGTATATCTCCAAATGAAATATTGAATAGACTATAGGATATGTGAGTCTGGAGCTCCAGAAAGAAGTCAGGCCTGGAGAAAACACATAATTCCATTCTATCAAATAATGCTGAGAAGTGAGAGTTTGAAGACAGAACAGAATTGTGACTCCTATCCTACTTCTATTTTCTTCAGTAAGGAGTTTGAAGGAAGGAATTGAAGCTAAGTGAGTAAGAGGTTCAAAGGGGGAATAGGAGTGAGTGGGTGCCTGCGGCTTTAAGTTAGTGCTAATCTCTAGGTTCAGCTAAGGTATTCCCCAGGGGACTTAGGGCACTTTCATATCTGCTTTTGGAGTTTTCTTCACCATAATTTCTATAAGGAGGGCTAATACTTCACAGAACCACCCCACCCCCAACCCCAGGAGAAATTCTATATACAGAGAGCAATAGGCTGGCTTTTATCCCTGACGAAATTCTGGAACCAGTGATTAGCCTGATGGTTTATGAGCATTTGAGAAAAAATTGCATAGCACTAGTAACCAATCTGATTTGTCTAAAAATAAGTTGTTCCCTGGGGACAGGGGTATAGCTTAGTGGTAGAGGGTTTGCCTAGGATGTGTGAGACCCTGTGTTCAGTCTTCAGCACTGAAAGGGAGGAAAAGAAAACAAACAAACAAACAAACTTATGTAAAAATAAGTTATTCCCAAATAAGCAGTTTTTCTCTTAGGGTTTTGTTGGAAAACTAGAGCTATAGGAGCAGCAGATCTAGGTTCAACCAAGGGTTTGATGGAGCATCTCGTGCCATTTTGTAGGTTAAGAGGACTTAGAGCGCTGCCTTTGCTAAGGCAATGACTCTCTGGCCTTCAGGTGCCCAGTGGACAACTACAAGCAGGATAGATTTTGGTCTGTATCTTCATTTTTGACCTGTCTCCCTTATTACCTTTGTGACCTGCTCAGCTCTGCACATAGACATGTTAATTATTTAAGGAACATTTACCTAGCAACACAAGGTTTATTAGTCCTAAATTTACTACCCTATCTGCCCCTCTTCAAGACTGAGGCAAAGTTTTGGGGGACTTACAGTATACTGTTTCAGACCCCTGGAGTGTCATGTACAAGTCCCCAGTCATTGTCCTGCACCTTCCAGGTAGAGAGGAGTTTTGCAGGTGCACCACCCCATGATGAGACTGCCCCCTTCCAAGGCCACAGGTGGTGGTGGTGGTGGTTTGTTTTTGTTTGTGGTCCTAGGGATTGAACTCAGGGCCTTGTGCATGCTAGGCAAGCACTCTACCAACTGAGCTATAGCCCCAGTCAGACCACAGGTTTGACAGATAAATATTCTGATCAGCAAGTAAAAGTTGCCCCCTTAAATTATAAGGACTTCTCTGTAGCCACCTTGCAGAAACAGAATGGAAATAATGATCAATCAGATTAGTTTGACCCAGACTGTTTGATTATGCATAAGTCTCACCCCCTGCCCCAGTGCGCCCTCTCTTAAACTTAAAGCTTATGTTAGCATGCTGAAGACAGGGCTAAGGAGGTAGGTTCTCTTGCTTTCTCATGTAGCTGGTTTGCTGGAACCCCTGGAGTTAGGCCTCTGGCCATAGGAGGAAGGATAAGCTACCATTGAAGTACCTGTCTGGGCCAGGTGCTTGATAAGATGGTAAAATTACATTCAGAGCACTGGTTCAGTGATGCCCATAAAATTCTTTAGTGGGGTATCACAGGATTCTATTCTTGGTTGTGTCCTGAACAAAAAACTGAGAGGGAAACATTGAGATGGAAAGAGAATGAGTAAAGTAGAGATAATAGACAATTATCTTAATGACTAGTTAAGCTTTATTATTTAACACTCACTTGAGAACCTTTCGTTCATTCATTTATTCTTTTTTTTGAGACCACCCTATCAAATACTGTGCTTGGTGTTGAGAATACATGGGAAAACAAAGAGAAATAATTTGTAGTTTCTTCCTTCAAGGACCTTCTAGATATTGCTGATAGAACAGGCATTAACATAGAGGTATGAACAAAGTTCTCTCGAAGCCTAAAGATGGGAATTATCAGTTCATCCAAAGCACTACTCTGTGAAGTGCTCCTTTTTCTTCCAGATGCCTGTCTGTCTCTTTTTTAAAAAATATTTATTTTTTAGTTATAGGTGCACACAATATCTTTATTTTTATGTGGTATTGAGGATCGAACCCGGTGCCTCATGCATGGTAGGGGAGTGCTCTACCACTGGGCCACAACCCCAGCCCAAGATGCCTGTCTCTTTTGAAGAGAGTTATTACTTTAAGATTCTCTGCCTTTGTAGATAGTCCTTATATTGTTCTATTTTCTGCTGCTATAATGGAATGCCATAGGTTGGGTACTTTATGAAGAAAAGTAAATTTTACCCCACAGTTTTGAAGGTTGGGAAGTCTAATATCAAGAAGGAAGCACCTGGTGAGGGCCTTCTGGCTGTGTCACAACATGGCAGAGAGTATCACATGACGGGTGGGGAGAGGGGGCATGCACACTCGTGAGAACTCCCGAGTGTGTGCTCTTAACCACTCTCAAGTTAAACAGCCCACTGTGGAGATAAAGGCATTACTCTATTTAGGAGGGCAGAGCCTCCCAGACCTAAGGACTTCCTAAAGGCCGGGCCTCTCAGCACCTCAAATTGGCAGTTAAATTTCAACAGAAGGTTTAGTGGGAACATTCTAACCATACCAGTCTTCCTGGAGGGACCTTTTGATGGTTAAATGCCAGGGATCTATCTCATTAATCTCTACATCCTGTTTTGGTGACCCTCCCACTCCTAGCTCACAAGCACCCTCCCTGCACCTCCAACCTTGAAATGAGCTGCTCTTTGTTCCTCACTCCTTTGAAGGGGCCTAGTTACCTCCTTTTATGCAAATATAGAACAGTACCTTCACTTATGCAAATGTTGAACATTAACACTGGTAGTGCCCAGGAGCAATGTTCCCTCAAACATTCCTCTGTTCAGGAGTAACAAACTATGAAGGTTAAGCTACAGGAGCAGTTTAATCTTGTAATCAAATAAGCCTTACTCCATCTAACAGCACACATAACTACCTCATTGTTACTGTGCTGCATTATAATTAGCCAAGTAGAGAATGGTTGACCTAAGAGAATGCAATTAGTATTTCTTTTATACAGTGAAAATAGATCTTTGTGGGTTTTCTCTTCTTTTTGTTAGTTCTCCATTACCTATAATTATCTTTACTATTGACGGTTTTTCTTGAGACAGCTATAATTTAATCTTTCTTGTATACTCATAAACACACAGCTCCTATGACACACAGGTTAGAAAGCCAAAACTCTGGCTAGTACTCCCATCTGCAGGATCTATTCTTTTCCCTGTTAGAGAGGCATCTTTTCTGGACTTGTTAACAGATGCAGTGTGTGGTGTGTGGACCTGTCTTAACTCCAGTCATGCTGGAATCATTTGAGGAACTTTGACAGAACCCACGTGCCTAGATCCTGTCACTGGAGGAGGTCTAAGGATTTCCCAGAAAGGAGGAGCCTCAACTCAAGATGAATGGGGTTCTTGGCACATGTCACAGAAATTAATTTAAGGACATGTCAATCAGAGGCACAGAAAATTTAGGAAAGCAAGTAGTGCACATTCAAGTGCACTACTTGAGAGTGAGAGACACTTGGGATTCTCAGGCTCATCATTTTAAAGGAAACCTGGTGAGGCACGGGCACAAGAAATTTTGTGTCATCAGTCAGTTTGTTGACCACAAGATGGTTTATGGTGGCCTGGCAATTCTCAGGGTCCTTGGGCTGACATGGTCGCCATTATCTGATCAGGAGATGATGTTGATGTCCTCTAAACCATAGGTTTTTTATTGGATCTCTCTTTGCTTAACCTGTTTATTATGTGGTCTGGTCAACAGTGCCCAAGGTAATTTTCATACATGAGTGAATTTATGGTAATTCTAAAATTAACAGATTTTCCACCAATTTGGAAATGAGAGGCTCAAGAGAGAGAACTGGCTTGGAGAGTGGCAGGCCTGAGAGGAACACTGACTTCAGGAGGGAAGGCAAGAGGAGCTTTAGCATGAGGCTTTTAGATGAAAGTTATAGTTTTTGTTTTTTCTTTTGTCTGCTTTCTATCTAATCTTTTATATTTCTTCTATCTCAAGTCCTTCTTATAGAGAGTCAGACTGGTTTGGGGTGGGTCTGCCATCAGTATTTTTCATTTTATTTTGAAGTTCCTCAGATGGTATTGATATGCAGTTGCAGCTGAACACCATTGCCTGTAGAGGGACAGAGGTACAGCATGATGATCTGTCCAGGGAGGAGCAGTGTGAATATCACAGTGCTATAGAGGGCAGAGAGATCCTCCTGGCCTGGGAGGTAACATATAGAGTGTAGAGAGATTCGACCTAGCAATCTAGGGGACCAGAAACTGAGGCTTCATTCAGTTATTTGGAGGAGGTATTGGACGCTGGATGGTCTGTCTTCTGGTCCAGAGGTGGCACCACATTAAACACCTTCAGTATTGACCACAACCCATGGGAATAGGCGTAGAGCGCTCTAGACAGCCCCTCCTCATCTTGGATGTCCATCCTGATCCTCTCTGTTTTATACAGAACCAAGAATTGAATCAGATTTAGCTTTTGAGCTAGACTTACCACTAAACACCAAGTGATGGCAAGCGCCAACTGGAATGTCCTCTCCCTCCCATCTCCTTAGATGTAGCTTACACATAGACACATTGAAAGCAATCCTAAGTTGTCCCTCTCATTATAGACGAGCAAGTAAAACCTGCAGATGTTAAATGTGCTGGTTAATGTTACACTAGTGCTTTAAGTATTAGAACCAAAATAAAGAAACACTTTTCTTGGCTGTAAGTTCATTACTTTTTCTAGTATATCACACTGCCATCTAGTATATTCTCCTATTTCCAGTAGAATAAAGACTTCCATATTCTGAGGAGAGGTTAACTTTTGGGAACTTCTGCAGCTCAGTCAGATTTATGCTTAGTAGGAGAGATCTATCTAATATTTGTGCTCCATAATTGACTGAAAATTTACACTGAGCTGGAGCATTGTTATCAAGCCAGTTGTTGGGCAATGTGACACTTTTTCTGTGTTGCAGAGAATTTTCAATCACTTCAAAATTTCTTGCTTATAAACTGAAAGGGCAGTATGACCTTGTGGGATGAATTTTGAATGGACTATACCATTGGTTTGCTGATGCCTGAAATTTCTTTAAAGGAGGCAGAGATTTTCATTCCACAAATAGAAGTGAAAGCTTCGAGATGCAAATGCCTTAGGGACATAGTCCATGTGAACTCATTCACTTGTTCACAAGTTGTAGTCAGTGAGTGAGTATCAAAATGACATTAATAGCTACCACTTATTTAGTTCCTCTTAGGTACCTAGCTCCTAGACGCCTTGAATACTTATCTCCAGTCATTCATACAGAAAATAGAGCCCGGCAAAGTGGCCTGCACCTGTCCTCCCATCTTCCACCAGGGGGAATCACTTGATCCCAGGAGTTTAAGGCCAGCCTGGGAAACACGGCAAAATGTCCATCTCAAAACAAACAAACAAAAAATAAAGCAAAACCAAAAGGAATTGCCAGTATTATTTCCATTTTGCAATAAGGAAACCAAATTTCTGAAAGGTCAGGTAACTTGCCTAAGATCATGTAGCCAGTGAGTGAAAGAGCTGTACGTGGCATGAATCCTGTCATAAACTATTTTAAAATATAATCATTTATCCATCTAAGACCAAAGGCATGAACTGAATTTATAAGATTACAAATACATTCTTTTAATCCATTGTATCTGATTTATTGTTTTTAATTATATGATTTAACTATAGAATCCCAACACTAACTTTTATTCTTTGATCTAATACATTACAGTTTTGTTAACCATTGTTATGCTTTGGGTGTGAGGTGTCCCTGGAAAGCTCATGTGTAAAACAATGCAGGAATGTGAAATGATTAGATTATGAAATCTGTAGCCTGATCAGTGGTTAGTCCATTTGAATTATTAATAATTTGAATAGATTACTGGGTGGTAACTGTAGGTAGGTGGGCCAGAGTAAGAGGAAGTAGGTCACTGGGGACATGATTTGGGTTATATATTTTGTCCCTGGCTCCTGGACTCTCTATCTGCTTCCCATCTGTCATGAACTGGGCATCTTTCTTCTGCCACGATGTTCTGCCTCCTCTCAGGCCTCGTGCAGTGGAGCTCGCTGACCATGGACAGAACCTCTGAAACCATTGTCTTCAAATAAACTTTCTCACCTAAGTCATTACTGTCAGGTATTTTGGTCCCCACAACACAAACCATTTTGGCTCTGATTCCCAAACAAAAACGAGGGATTTATTTATAATGACCTGCTTGGCATTAGTATGTGTTCTTTGGTCATTTTATTATAGTTTATGAAAGAATTAATGGATTTTAATCAATGACATCAAGAAGTATCTATGCCTAAAAAAACCCTGTATAAAATCATAAGGTGGCCAAATCATGACATCTGAGAAAGGTTTTCAAATGGAGATAATCTCAGTGATCATCTCTAGAGAGCTTCATTTGTCACGTGAGGCCTAGTTTCAGAATATTAGATCCATGTTCTACAGGGGAAGATTCCATGTATTTATTTCACTGAGAATATTGGTTATTATCCCTATCAGGCCCAACATGCCCTTTTTAAAAGAAATATTATGCAGTGCTCCTTACCAACCTGAAATAAAATTTGTAGAAAATATAACCTACCCACACACATAAATTCTTCTCAAGAAATCAATATAAACCTCAACTGGTTTTTTAGTGGAATTTAATATGGTGATTCTAAAATTTATAAAGAAACATAAAGGGTCAAAAATAGCCAAGACACTTATGGAAGAGAACAGGGTGGGAAAACTTGATTTATGAGCTATCTGGATTTATCAGGAAGGGGCACCCGAGGGCTTCTGAGGTGCTGGGTGGGAGTACACTTTACAACAGTTGAGGTATGCCTTTGTATTTTATTTTTGTGTATATTGGTTATATCACAATGAAAAGGGAGTTTGAATAAATCAATATTATGTTCTTGCTGTGCCATAAAGGAGAAATGAAAGGAATGAATTAGTCTGGAAGACAGAATTACTCCAGCAGATTCCACAGTGCCCCCTGGGTGGTCCTACACCCCATCGAAAGCCTCCGGGTTGGAAAATTTCTTGTTATGGAGTTTTTCCAATTGTGTTTGGTGCACTGTTTTTGTTTGTTTGTTTGTTTGTTTGTTTAAGCAATTGAAGAGCTATTTTAAAATATATAATTTATTTATATCTATATGTATACGTATATATGTATAAATCTTTTACATATATATGTACATATAATCTGTAGCTATGGGGAATTGAATGAATCCAGGGGTGCTCTAGCACTGAACTATATCTACCCATCCCTTTTTAAAATCTTTTATTTTGAGACAGGGTCTTACTAAGTTGCCCAGGTTGGCCTTGAACTTGCAATCCTCCTGCCTCAGCGTCCCGAGTCACTGAGATTGCAGGCATGTATCATCACACTGGCTATATTTTTATTTTAAATTTGTATGTAGTAATTGTACACATTTGTGTGGACATTGTGATATTTCAGTGCATGTATTTAATGTGTAATGATAAGATTAGGTTAAATGACATGCTTGTCACCTCAGACATTATTTCTTTGTGCTGTGAATATTCAAAATTCTCTCTAGTGTCTATTTTGAAATACGGAATTAATCTTGTCAACCATAGTTATCTTATTGGCTGTAGAATATTAGAAGTCTTTTCTCCAGTCCATGTGCACCTCTGTACCCATTAACCATCCTCTCTTTATCCCTCCCTCCCCCAGGCTCTATTTCATATTCTCTCTCTCTCTCTCTCTCTCTCTCTCTCTCTCTCTCTCTCTCTCTCTCTCNGAACTTACTCCTTTTCCTCCCTTCCTCCCTCCCTCTCTTCCTTCCTTCCTTCTCCTAGCCTAGTCCCTATTAAGCAAGTGCTTTAACAGCCTAGGGCTTTCTTTTCTAGGTAGAATACAAATATACCTACAGTGTGCATACGGACACACAGTACAGTTGTGGTACTCAGATTTCATAGGGGTGGGGAACAACTAGGCAAAAACGTCTTTAAAAACTCCTAAGGGGCAATAATGAAAAAGTAGAATGGGAAGTCTTGCCATAAGGAGGAAAAACCTTTACTCTGAGGGACCTGGAAAATTTCAGGTCCATTTCTCTACATCTTTCCCCCACCATCTTTCTGTTTGGTTGGAGGTCAGGGAGCAGGGTAGAAGTGGTAGAGATGAAGAGGAGAAATGGAGCAGGATACACTTGAGTAGATGAGTTCAGACTGCCTGATTTGTTGTAAATGGACAACCTTATACACAATTAGACCAATTTCTGCATCTGAGCTGTAACATTTACATGGTCTTTCTGCAAGCCTAAACATATTTCTCCCTATACTTAGAGTCAGAAAGAGTGATTTTGTGTAATTTATTTCCCTTGGAAAGCTCATCTCATACCAATAGTTTTGTTTCATCAAGATCCTTTATATTTTTCCCTTAAATTTCCAATGCAGTTAAGTCTGACTCTTTATGGGCCATAAGCAAAGACATAAATGATAATAGAAAAAAACATTCTTCAATTATAGAAGGCAAGGGTTCTAGGGTACATTGTTCAGCTGCTTTCTTGGCCCATGCTACCATGACAAAGCTGATAAATGACTTTTAAAAGGTTTTCCTTTTTTTTTTTTTTTGTTTTGTTTTGTTTTAATTTTTACCTTTGGGAAGAAGTGGACTGGGATGATTGGTTATCCAAAACATATGCTACTTCAAATTGTGGGGAAAATGGAAGGTGAACTAGAAATAATATTCATATAAGCATGTGAATAATTTTTATTTATTCCGAAAATGGTAGTTATATGTCAATATTTTATGTGATGTTGGGGAATGGGGAAATAAGAAAAAGCCTCTCCCCCTCTAGGAGATTACATTCTAGGCAGAGGGTATAGATTAAAAACCAATCAAGCCTTACATCCGCCATAAGGTAAATAAGAGAGGGGCCATGATAGAGAGCTCTCCTAGCAGCCTAGGACGAGCACACAGGGCAAAAGGAGAAGCCGGTGAGGCTCTTAAGTAACTCCTGTGTGTAAGGGACAGAATAAAGAAAGAGAACCACACATAAAAAAGAAAGGTACTGATGAAGAGCATAGGAAGAGGCAGGAAGAAAAAAAGGAACGAATAGTGTCACAGAAGAATGGGGTAGTCAGTCACATTAAGAGTGCACAGTAGTCAGCAGGACTGAAAAATATCTGAACAGACCCAGTGGAGTGGTGGGGGCAGAAGACCAATGGCAGCATGCTGAGGAATAAATGGAAAGAAAGAAAGTGGAGATTGATGTGAAGGAAAGAAAGAGAAAGGGCTGTAGCCAGAGGGAGGATAGAGGGTAGAGAAAAGCTCTTTTTCTTTTTAAATCACATATGGTTGGGGGAGATGATGAATTCAAATCAGCATGGCCCTGTGACTTGCATCTTCCATTATTCAAAGAATTAGTAAAATTTATTGGTAGACCCACTATTAGCTATTGTTTTCAAGGTGCTGTGGAACACAAAAGACAGCTGTAAAAACTGGAGAATAGCTTCTGAATGACCCCGGTAATTATGGATGTCTTCATGTTCCAGATAGCAGGGAGGGTATTACAACATGTCATCAAACAATCCACTTAAAATAAGCACCTTGACAAGCATGAGGCACTGAATAGCAATAACTGTGGTTTTGCTAACAGTGAATTCTGTCAGTTGTTAAGTCTTTTTAAGCGATTGGCAGTCTATGAACATAAATTGCAGATAATCAACCTAACGCTTAAACTTTGGTGAAACTTTTGGGCTACTCTGAACTGCCGATGTTAAGTGGGCCAGAAGCTGGCATAATAGCTACAGTAACACCACCACTCATTTTGGTAAGTGCTATCTGTGTGCTAGGCATTGTGCAGAACCCTTTTCACAGATCACTTGGACTTCATAATGACAAAGACACTTTATCATTCACATATTTTATTATCAGATACTTCATTATTCACATTTTTATGAATGGAGAACTTTTTGAAAGTTACACATGAGGTCAGTGGAATGGGAGGGCTGAAGCAGGCATCAAAGGAACAGGTTTCTAATCTGAATCGTGTTTTAAAAAAAAAAAAAGCATCTGTGTGATTGTGGCAAGATCCAGCATTCTAAGAGTGAGGTCTTAGAATGCTTACACACATAGTGACATGTAAAACTAAAGTGTCATGTTGTTTGCCATTTTGAGAAAATTATGGCTGTCTTTGAGAAGTGTGAAAAGTGAAGAGTAACTGGCTGGTCTAGGCAGAGCAACCCAGATGACCAATTGATTTAAAAAAAAAAAAAGCCCCCCTGAGGAACGACTTAAAACTGGCCTTACACAGTAGAGGTCTAAACAATGGCATTTTTGTTTGGCCCATACTGTGTAAAGAATCTGAATCAGGTGCCAGCCATTAAAAAATAGGCAATTTTCTATTAAAATACACAAATTACCAGCTGCCCTTGAAAAATAGGAAGCATGTGGCTGGGAATGTGGCTCAGTGGTAGAGTGCTTGCCTAGCATGCATGAGACCCTGGGTTAGATCCCCAATACCACCACCAAAAAAACCAGGAAACAGGTACAACCACATCCAACTCTCCACACTGGCCTACTGAGTCTGTGCAGTTCAGCATCCGCCCCCCCCCCCAGATTCTCCACCCAGGGCCCCCCCCCACTGCATTCCAATGTGCCTTTCCTTGTCTAGGCCATGAGACTGGAGAGGAGTCTAACTTTGGGAAAGGATGCTTTTTTTAGAAGAGAGGTATTATTTCTTCTAGAAGGAATAGTTAAGAAAAAGGAGGGAAGGACGCACTGGCAGGAGTGTGGAGGGGAGAGGGGCGGGAGCGGGAAGGAAGAAACTGAATCAAAGCATCAGTTTGTTGGGTAGGCATGGTTTCCTAAGGTTTAGGCTGGTGGAGCATACTGAACTGCCCCAGGAGCACCACTTTATATAGTGCGTGTGAAAGTCGCCCTTGGCCTTGCACCCACACATTATACACGATATGCTGTTGGCTGGATTGGAAATTACTAAGGCAGTTTACAGAATTTCCAACTGTGAAATGTTTTTATGTAGCCCAAATGGCTGCTGGCTCCTCAGTACACTGTCAAATAGAAGTGAGACCTGAGCCTCTCCAACGCCCCCGCTTTCCTACCCGCAGTGTGTGAGGGCCTGATTCCCACAGCCTTGCCAACAGTCTGGTTCTTGGAGTCTGGAGGTCTGGTTGGTGAGAGCTCTTCATTTCTCTTATCGGGAGGGAGGTGGAACATATTCATGGTTTGGGGATACTTGACAATTGTTTTTTCTGCGTACTCTGTTCAAGTATGTCTGCCAATTTTCTATTATAGGCTTTAGTCCTTCATTTTTAGGAGTTCTTTTTATATAAGAAATATTAACCTCCAGGTGTGATAGAAGTTATGAATATTTTTTCTCCATTTGCTGTTTGTACTTTTGCTTATGGCGTTTTGTGGGTTTTGTTTTTTTATTTGCTGTGTTGAATTCTTTTCTATTTCCTCAGATTGACTGGTCTTTTTCCTTTTGCTTCTGGGTGTCAAGTCACATAGGAAATGTTGTCCTAACTCCCGGAATGAATTTACTACTTATTTGTTTTTCAAGTTTTATATTTGAATCTCTGATCCATTTGGAATTTATCCTCATGCTTGGTATGAAGAATGGTCTAATTTTATCTTTTTCTGTATGGCTATCTAGTTAACCCAAGGGCACTTATCCGAGACGTCACATGTATTATATAGTGTACATGTATTTTCATATGCATTTTGTTTCTATATTTTTTATTTTCTTCTCCATTCCAGTGAGCTCTCTATTCATATGCCAGTGCCACACTGTTTTATTTATAGAAGCTTTTTAACATGTTTTAGTATCTGTTTTTCTTATTCAGAGTTTTTCTAGCCATTCTTGCTTGATTGCTCTACTAAATTAGCCTTATTGTTTAGTTCTGGGTGGAGGAGGATTATCATATTTCTATTCAACTGTTATTAAGTTTAGGTTAAGGGAGTAGTGACATTCTGTAATCTTGAGTCTTCCTCTGAGTACATAGTATGTCTGTTTGTTCAAATCTACTGGGTTTTTTTTTTTTTTTTTTTTTTTGGCATTACTGGGGATTGAGCCCAGTGGTGCTGTATCATTAAGCTACATCCTCAACTCTTTTCAGTTTTTATTTTGAGTTGTATCTTGCTACATTGCCCAGGCTGGCTTGTGATCCTCCTGGCCCAGTCTCCTGGGCCACTGGGAGTACAGGAGTGTAACCACTACACCTAGCTGTTCAAGTATACTTTTATGCCATGTTCTTTCTTAGGCATGCTCCCCGTAAATTTGAACCAGATTAAATTTGAAGAGATGGTGAGAATATCCAAGGTGAACTGCCTGGCCAGCAGTCAAAATATAAGGCAGGAGCTTACAAGAGAAAGAGGTCAGGCTCAAGATACATGCTGGGAACCACTTTCATTAATATGATTTCATGAAATAACATTTTCCTTGTTACAGCTTTAAGTTAGTCATTCTAACATTCTCTAAGGAACTTACTCACTGAAGACATTTAATTCATGGGAGATGTATGAGCAGGTAGTGTTTTCATATCAATGAAAGTTACACAGCTATTTTTTAAAAAAATTCTAAACCACAGTTATTCAGTTTAATAAATAAAAATGTTTATGCTTTTTAGGTTATTTCATTAAATAAATTTTTGTTTCTAATCAAGATGAGAAAGTACATGTTTTAGATTTAATCGACTACATAAATATTTAAATAAGAATCTTTGGTATTATTTACATCATTAATTTCTTGGAACAAATGAAGTGATGATGTTTTTTAAGAAAAACTCATTGATGTGCTACAGCCCAGAAAACAGAATGGCTTAGTGTCAGAACTTAATAATTATAGAATTGGGTTTATAGTCTGGGGATGTAGCTGAGTTGGTAGAGTGCTTGCCTTGCATGCCCAAGACCCTGGGTTCAATCCCCAGCAACACACACACACACACACACACACACACACACAAACACAAAAGAATTGGGTTTACCATAGGAGATTACTAGATGAATTTATTTAAATTATTCCTTGATTTTAGTTTTATATTTGGAAAATCACATACACATAAGCCACCCATAAGGTTACATATTCTAGAGTTAGTCTGTTCAAGGAATTTTTAATCAGAAAAGTAAACAGAAGTTTCTGCATGATTTTCTGTTACTTTTAGGACTATTTTTACAGATTAAGAATTTAAAAACAATTGCTGACTGCTACACTATGTTATATATTATTTTCCATTTCAAAACTAGTTAACATCAGTTAAACCCTCATAGACCATCTCAGTAAAGCAATGCCATGGTGTTGCAGATTAAGCTTGCTTAAGGAATTGATATAAGTCACATTGCATTGTAGACCACAACAGTTTCCCCACTGGATAGATGTCTAGTTGTCTATTTTTCCATAGTAACCACACCTGAAGCAATAGAATTTCATATATAGCTCTTCCTTTTACTACTTACTTTAGGCTTGGGGTGTGCTGAGGATAGAATGAGATGTGATGGTAGAAATGCCACTCCCTTTAGCTTTATTTCAGAGAAAAGAGGGCTAAACACAAAATTTGGAAGCCTTTTGTCAGCAGGCTTAGGAAATAATATAACATGTTGTCTGTTCTTTGCATACATCTCTCTTTTCTGTAGATTCTACATAGCAGCTGTTTTCTTTAGAGTATTTATAGTTTGTGTTGAATGATTTTCAGGGATTTGTTTGGGCCAATATGGGAATATTATGACCCTCATGGCTATATCTCTTGACACAAGGCTAAGATGTCAATGTAGTAGTCTTAGAATTATTTCAACCCAGGCATAAGAAAAACAAACTGGTATGTCCCATCTCCCTATCCATATCACAAAGATTTGGATTTTTCAGCCGTCAATGGATTTAATCTTTGGGCATTAGAGTAAGTGTGCCAAAGGAATAATAGAGTGTCAGATGTTAAAAAATAATTGGAAAAAGATATGACATTGAAGTGTTTGTTACTCAGACTACATCATGACTTCCTACTAAACAGTATCATGGCAGGGACAGCCTTTGGAGAACAAGATTCCTGGGAGTCAGGGACAGTTGGCTGTTCCTCTTATCTTGAGGGCCACTACAGAGAAGCGTTCTTACTAACTACTTGCCATGATTTTAAATCGTGTCCTTCAAGTGTGAATAAGTAAAACCCTTTTAGGTCATATTTCTCTGGGATTCCATTTCTGGGGGGAAAATCAGTGATCTGTAGGAAGAAAGCAGATAACGGCTTTCCTTTGGTCATATATCTGATCGTACATCAAGTTGGCTATGCAGATCCTTGAATGCAAGGATTCTTGAATTGATCTGCATCATGGATTCTGTTAGTCTCCTAATTGAATCCAGAATTATTAAGTATTTGCATAGTTTTTTCAGGATTTCCTATTCAATATCTTGTGGCCATAAACATAGGAAAGCCTTGTGAAAATACCTTGGGAAAATTAAATATTAAAAAATATTTTAAACAATTAATCTCTTAGCTGATTTTTCCCTGTATGTTTCTCCACACTTAAACTTTACCTACCCAGGACCTGACTCCCTTTTTCTCAGAACTGAAGGAAGTCTAGCACACTGGGAAATAACTTTAAACACATGCCTGGAATTCTTTAAAACCTCAGCCAGATTCTGCAAGGGCTGATAGAAGTTGCATTTAGGAATTACTGACTGGTCTGCTCTTTGTCCTGATCCAGGCACGGCCAGGTTGTTTTCAGGCGTCAGAGAGGGTAAACAATCTGAAAATTAATTGGTCTTGAACATAAAATTTCAGGGAACCAGAATTCAAAATTGATTCACAACTGGAAGAGCTTCCTCTCTTATTGCTCTGAAATGATCTTTCAATTTGGTCTCATTCTGAAAGCTGCCACTTGAATTGGACTGGGAACAAATGTTGGAATTTACAGAAAACAATTCATTGCTTAATCTCTGGCAATTTCATTTTATTATGTGATCAAAAGATGTATTACAAGTTGGATTCAAAAGGAAAATAAAGTTTGAACAGTTAAAGTGTGATCATCAAATCATTTTCCCACCCGGAAATAAAATAAAATCCATTTGAGAAATACTTGAATGCAACACCTTTTTTTTGTGTGTGTGTGTGTGTTTGTATGTGCATGCATGCCTGTGTGTGCTGGGGATGGAACCCAGGGCCATGCTTAGCACATGCTCCACCACTGAGCTGCACCCCCCAGCCCTATAACATGTATTTTTCTGCTCTTTCCGGTTCACTCTCATCTGCTTGGTTTTTGTTTTGTTCATTTACATAAGGCAATCAGGGTAGAATAGAAAAGGGAATTTGTACTCTGACTGCTTCAATTCAGGACCTGGTTCTGCTATTTGCTAGCCGTGTGAATCCTTTTCAGACTGGTCTTTGAGCGTCCCTGAGCAAGGTGATAAAAGTACCTGTCCTACCTCCCTCACCAAGGCAAGTCTTGATTTCAGATGATAAGATTCCAATGGACAGTTTAATTTCTCCCACTGTGATTCTTCTTATTGAGATCACACATCGAGGACCAGTCCTTTAATCTTATAACACTCTTTTTGAGGGCCAGGGAATCAGAAAACTATTTTCCCAAATCCTTTCACTACCATTGAACTCTCTGGAATTGAGAATACTAAGTCCTTCCTGTAAATGAAATTGTAATTCCCTAATCTAAGAGCTCTTTCCAGGTACCAGTTCGAACAAGAAATCTAATGGAATGGTAATGTATGTATATTCCTATACAGTGTGATGTGAAGCTTGCTTAAACTTGCTGATAGTAGAATTTATATATATATATATAAAATCAATTCTGAAGCTGTAGATCACAATCCCAGTAGCACTTGCAGCTTTGGCAAAGAATTTTGCCTTTGGCCTGTGCTGATGCTCTTAGTTACTCTTCTCCAAGACTCTAAAATGTTCTGTACAAACCAATGATTTGTAAGAAGGTGCTAGGTCCTCCTCCCACCAAGTTGCAAAGAAATTCTTTCCTTATCTTCCCTTGCCCGTTACCTAAGGACCTGTGAACATGTGCTGGATATAAGCTCATGTTTTGGATCAAAGGCCCAAAATTTTAACTCACTTAAAGGGTAGCTTAGCAGCACATCTCTCTGCTGTTTTCATAGCCCACTGACATTCTCTCTACTATTGTTGATCCCTGAAACTCCCACATTTTACCCACCCCCCAATATCTTCACAGCTCTACCTCCCTCAAATTCTTTTTCAAAGTTTAATTTGTGGCCATTGCACAGTCCTGACATTGAGAAGTATTTTAGGTACTAAATTATTTAGCATCTTAAAGACCACCAGAATATTTGTGATTGATATGGAGACTTTGGTGGGCTTTGTGTCTACTTTTCCTGATTGTATTGACTTCTGTTTATTTGAGAGTATTTTTTTTTTGGCTTTTAACAATTATAGAATAAATCTGGATTAAATAACTTGAGGGGCTAGGGTTGTAGCTCAGTGGTAGAGCGCTTGTCTAGCATGTGTGAGGTACTGGGTTCGATCCTCAGCACCACATAAAAATAAATAAAATTTAAATAATAATAATAATTTGGAGGTTTTTCAGTTATAAACAAGATATCATTTGTACTGGGCATGCAACACTGTGTGTCCATGGGTGTGTGTCTGCGTATGTGTTTTACAACAGAACCAATAAAATGATTAATACATAATTTTGTAAGAATTTGATTCTCATTATAACTTCAGTATTGGAGCTGAGATTAAGTTTCTGAATTTGAATCTGATTCTTTCAGACTTCCAACTCCCTATAAGTTTTTATGTGCTGATGCAGGGTTGCTGTTTTTAGGTCACAGCTATTTGGCTTTTCTAGAAGCTATTCTTTCTCTAAGTGACTGACAGGAATCATTACTCTCTATGGCAAGAAATGAGAAGTTGGCAGGAGCCCTACAATGACTGTCCAGCTGGATTTATTTTTTTTTTAACTATTGTGCCAATTTCCAAATTATCTTCAGTTATAGGGCATCTGCTTTCTTTAAAAGGTTCAAAGTGGGTGATACACATGTAGTCACAGCCCTGCCCAGGTTAGTCGTGAGAGAACCGGATGTCCTTCTGTAGATAGGCTTTTTATTTAGCACTCTGGAAAGAAGCCAGAGATCAGCATGTATTCCTAGAATTTCCCAAGTGAAAGCCACAACCATCAGGCAATTTCTGTATTTGTTCCTGAAATTCTCACTTTGTGACTTTGATTCCTTCTGATTGTTTAGAGGTCTGAATCAGACAAGGATTACTTTGTAAGGATTGACAGTAAGCACTCACGGCCTCAGTAATGATAGCAATATTTCCTTTCTCAGCCTCTTCCCAGTATGAATTTAAAAACACTAAAAAGAAAAGGGCCAGGGCCTTAACCTGAAGAGATTTCTGAATTTCCCTCTTGTGTTAGAGAATTAATTGAGGGAAAAAGTATTTGGAGTGGGAGTCGCTCTGGAGCTGAGCTCTGCCATTTCACCTGGAGTTAAACATGCCCACTTTTTATCACCTGCTTTGCTGGCCAGGGCCAATTTGATAATAACAAGCTCAGAACAAAACACATCTGTTTGTTTTCCCTTATCTGCATTAACTACTAGAAATGCTTTTGCTCATTTGAGCTTTGCCCTCCCTAGAATCTTGATGTTTGTTTTGAATTTGTTTTTTGGCAGAGTGAGAGCCCATGCATGCCAGGCAGGCTCAGGGATGTGTATTTAGTAGTTTGGGATTTTGTTTTCTTTTTTTATTGACTTGCTTTGGGCTGCAGCTTTTAGTGTTTAAATGTCCGATTCTTCCATTGTCCTAGCTGTGCTCTCAGTAATGAATGCATCTTCTGTTTTGGAACTGTGCTGGATAAGATGCAAATGTGTCTGTCCTCTGCTTTTACCTAGTGAGTTCACCCAACTGGGTTTGCTGCTGTTTGAAGATATTAAGAACCCACCACAGTCATGCTATGGTAAATACAGGGTACCTGCTCTTTAGTCTGCTGAGGGAAAACAATGGGCTAGTGCTCTAAAGGAATGGGTATATATTGACTCTGTTTTTTAATTTTTTAAATTAAGACATAATTTTCAAACCACAAATGCACCACTTTAAAGTATAAAATTAAGTGGGTTTTAGTTTATTCCGAAGATTGTGCAGCTGTCGCCACTATCCAATCTAACATTTTTGCTCCTCAAAGAAGCCCTATCCCCGTAAGCAGTCATTTCCCTCCCCTCTCTCCGTAGCTTCTGGCAGCCACTGATCTGCTCTCTATGGATTTATCTATTCTGGACATTTCATATAAATGAAGTCACATATGTGGCATTTAGTGGCTGGCTTCTTTTACTTTGCATGATCTTCTCAGGATTCATCTAGGTCATAGCAAGTGTCAGTACTCTGTTTCTGTTCATGGCTTAATAATGTTCTATCGTATGAGTATAAAACATTTTACTTATCCAATTATCACTTGATGGATATTTGAGTTACTCTAATCTTTTGGCTTTTATGAATAATGCTGCTTTGAACATTCATGGGCAGTAAATTTTCCGTTCTCGTGGTTATATACCTGGGAGTCGACTTGCTGTCTCAGGGCAGCTCTGTATGTAGCTTTCCGAGGAACTGCCAGACGGTTTCCATCCGAGCTGCACTGTCTCCCGTTCCCAGCGGCAGTGTGGGTTGGTTCTGATAGCCCAGCATCCTCATCAGCACATACTGTTATCAGACTTATCGATTACTGATCCTAAAATTTACATGTGTTCTACCAGTAAGCCACACCCACAGCTCTACTTTCTTGGTAATGTCCTTTGACATACAAAAGTTTTAAATTTAGGTTTCATATTTAAGAAAATTTTCTTCTAGAAGAGCTTAAGAGCTTTAACTCTTATGTTTAGGTCTTTGTTGCATTATGACTTAATTTTTATATGTGGTGTGAGGCAGGAGTCTAAATATTCTGGCACCATTTGTTGAAAAGATTATTCTTTCTCCCATTGAGTTAATTTGGCACCCTTGTAAAAAATCAATTGGCCATAGATGTGTAGGTTTATTTCTAGACTTTCAGTTTTATTCTATTGATCTGTATGTCGATCTTTTTGCCAATACCACACTCTCTTTATTACTGTAGTTTATAGTAAATTTTAAAGTCAGGAAGTGGGAATCATTCAAAATTAAAAAAAAAAATTAGTGGAAGGCAGTTGTTCTCATTCTGGAGCCTTTCTATATAAATTTTAGCATCAGATGGTCAATTTGTCAGATTGTATAAGGAAGCTAGCTTGAATTTTGAAAGGGATTACATAGAATTTGTAGATCATGTTAGGGAGTCCTACCACCTAAACTATGTTAAACTTTCAATCCATGAACACATTATGTCTTCCCATTTATTTAGGTTGTCTTTCATTTATTTCAACAGTATGTCATGATTTTCAGTGTATGTCTCACACTGTTTGCTAAACTTATTTCCAAAAATAAAAATAAAAATTAGCACTGGGGATTAAACCCAGAGCTTTGACGTGCTACATAACTGCTCTGTCATTAAGCTGTATCTCAGTGTATTATTCTTTCATATGTGGGTGCTATTGTAAGTGGAATTGTTTTCTTAACTCCATTTTCCTATTATTATTGTTTGTTCATAGAAATTTAACTATTTTATATGTCATTTATAGTAACCATTAGATAAAACATCTTCCTATTAGAATTTTAAATATTGGAACCAATTTATAAAGCCATTTAATTTTTCTTGGGATTACTTTAGGGAAGAGACTATAGATGGTTAACATTTATTAATTATTCTGATTTAATGCTAACTTCTGTCTCCATTTTACGATGAGGATTTTTTTGCCAATGGTCTTGTAATAAATAAGTGGCATGGCTACAATTTGAAATATGGGACTTTCATGATCTACCACTATGCAACCTCTCCTGTTCCATTCCTCATACTCTGTGTTTCAATAGTACCAAATTCCTGCCCCTTCCATGAATTTATCAGGCCGTTTACAACTCTACCTTTGCACTTGGTATTGCTTCTACAAAAAATGCTCTCTGTTTCTCCAGGGTATTTCCTAGATCCCACTTCCTTTATCCACAGGCATAAATTGCCCCAAAATTTGTGTTCTTAACTACTTGACTATTCTGCCTTTTGGGAATAATTCATAATAGCTCTACCCTGGAATGTAGGCAGTAGATTAAGTGACATAGAAATGTTTTCAGATCTCTAATTCTTGTCTCTCATCAGGGTTGATCATTTCACATTTGTACATGATTCTCTCCCTCTTTGATGGAATTTTAATTTCAAAGAGATTCTTCAGTGAGAATGGATGAGCTGAGCTGTTATTGAGCCTGGAAGCAGGAGTTTCTCTCTATAGGCAGGGGATGATTAAGGAGAGTACAGAAGGTGAGATAAGGGTATGGCTTTAAGAGGCATTTTGAAAGTAGAATCAAACCAATTATATGGAATGAAAAAGAGAAAGAAATGAAAGTAAATGATGGTGACATCACCTGGATGGTAGATGACTCAGGTGGCAGAGGATGGTGGGTTCCCTAGAATACTTGAGGGAAGCTGGTATTGTAAAGGTTAGAATATTAGAGTATAGTAAAAAGCAACCTGGATCTAATCCCATCCCACCACTTACATGTTATTTAATTTGTATATTCAACAATATGCTGCTGATTGTGTAATAGTAAAAAAAGTAGACATGGTCCCCTATCTTCATGAAAGAGTCTACTGAAGGAGTCAGATAAAGTAAACCCAAGGAAGATAAATACCAAATGCACATACATGTATTGTGGAGAGAAAGAACAGGTGACGTAATAGAGGTCCCCATTGGGAAAAGGGGATCATGGAGGGCAGTGACTACTGAGCTGTGCCCTCCCTGAAATATGGTAGAAAGTAGTCCAGTATCAGGTCAGGAAGGGGCATTGCAGACAGAAGGAATAGATGTCTGCCTCATAGGATTATGGCAAGCATTAAAAAAGCAACACATATAAGAACATCTAGCCCTGGCACAGAGTAGGTGCTTTAAAAAACAAAATGAGCTTGAATAATCAGAAAGCAAAATAAGCCTTTTTGTTTAAAAGTAGTGGAAACTGAGGGAGAGACTAAACTTGCCTGCTTTTCTCCCACCCATTCCCCTTCCATGTTCAGGGGTGGTATCCAAGGGAATGACTACTGGGGTGGATTAAAGAAGACAGGGGCCTGAAAGAGCCTGGGGAGGAGTGACCAGACAGGCGGTAGAACCTGGGGACAGCCTTGGGAAAGGAGCCAGGGAAGGCTTTGGAGCAGGTGGCCAACCAGGCTGGCTGCTCGCAGGCTGTCTAGTGGGATGAAGACTGAGGGGCCAGCAAAGGTGGGGGCAGATGGCCATTAGGAGCATGTTGGGTGATCTTTCAGATCAACTTTCATAGAACAATGAGGAAAAGGAGACTGAGGAAATGGAAAGAGGTTATCCGAACTATGGGTTCAAGAGGTTCCACGAGAAAGGGAAGGACAGAAGGAATGATTGCTGGAGCGTGTGATGTGTAAGGATCTGTGCTGAAAGGAAGTACTAGTGGGGAGAGAGCCGTGGATAGTACTAGAGAGGAGGAATATGATGGGGTAGATGGGGGAAGGAACTGGTGAAGGCAGGATGGGGCCAGGAACACAGGAGGAGAGATGTGCTGGAAAGAAAGAGTGACAGGAAAGGGAAAAAATATTTAGAAGATCTGATCATAGTAAAATGGCCACTCCTGGATGCAGGGTGGTTTGGGAAATGTAGGTTTTAGTCAGGCAGCTCTGTGCCCAGCTTTTTAAAAATCAAGGTTGTTTTACTAAGGAAGAAGAGGAGAATAAATTCCTGGGTAGGCCACTCACTGACTGCCCCAGATCATCCAACCCATCTAGGGTGGTTGGTGCATCTATAGGGAATTAAATTCTTTACTCCTCACCAGTAGCCTCTTTTTCCTGATAGATAAACAGAACTCAAGACAGCTAAGTAAGTTCCCACAGGGCATAGGCAGGCAGCAGGGCCACCACCTTCCCTGTCCAAGTCCAGCCTCCTCTGTTGCCTGTTGCCTTTCGTGTGAGTCTGTGCGTAGTTCAACTAACAGACAATTTTAAGAATTAGGGCTGTACTTGCAGATATTCTAAATATTCCAAATCTATGTAGTATTGAGTGCATTATATTAAAGTCTAGAAAGATTAAGAAGTCAGTGGGATTTAGATGTGGTCCATTGAAAAGCCTTTTATAATGGATTTAATTTAGTTTTTGTTCAGAAACTCATTTGGCTTCTGAGACACAGTCATTTCTCAGTGTTTTGGAAAGTGTTTGCAAATTCTTCCCACCGTAGGACCTGCTATTATATCATAAGGAACACTCATGAAAGCTGTTCCTGAACACCATTTATTTTAAAAACAAACCTTTTTCTAGTAGAAACAAATGTTTGCACATCTTAGGGACACAGACTGTGTTTCATCTCAGAAAACCCATGAAGGAATGATAGTAGTGCAATGGCAAAAGGCTCTAACAGAGGGGTAGGAATTATGAAGCCCCAGAAGTCACTTCTCCCAGACATAAAGTTAAACAATTACATGAAAAAAAAAAGGATATAACCTAGGGATAAAAGTAAGGGTTTAAACTTGTAAAGACGAAATAAATAGATTATGTTAAACTCTGTTTCAGTCATTAGTTTGAAGTTTCTTCTCCTTTATTGTCATAGTGAACTTGTTTGAGAATTTCCTTCATTTCCACACCGTGCGTCTATGAAGGGAGGCTGGTGGGCACTGCGTCATTGAGAGCTGGGAACAGGAGGAAGGAGGAGAATGGCTGGGCCTGGAGGAGGCCACTGATCCATAACCAGACTGTGACTTTTCTTTCTTTTTCATCCGAATGGCCCAGTGACAACCTCAAGAGGGTGTTTACTTCCTTCATCCCATAGATTTTGCCTGTGTGATACGTAAAGTGAGCAGTGGTCCCTTGGGAGGGCCTCATAGTCCTAGGTTTCTGGCCTGCCGTGCCTGTAGATACCTGAGAGCTAACCACGGGGAGGATGGGAGAGTGGAGAAGGGGACTTTAAAAACTGGCACAGATGCAGTTTTTTACTTTTCTTACCATTCCTTCCACCATAGACTGTTTAGGTTTTTAAGCCTAGAGAAGCAATTTAGGCCAGTGGTTTTCAAGTTGCGGTCCATGGAACCCAGTGATATTTCAGGACCAAGTGCTTCGTGGAGTTGGAATCATTTACCTTGAAGAAAATTGTCAAGATCAAATGAGGTCAAGTCACTCCTCTACTTAAAACTCCCAAGAATTCCTCTTCATCTGTGGCTAAAGTTCAAGATCAGTAGCTTAAAATGCAAAGTCCTTCATGATCAGCCCACTCCACGCTCACGCAGTTTTTGCTGTTTCATTCTTCACACTCTGTACTCCAATAGTGCCAGGCCCCTGCCTGCTACTGTGAACTTATCAGGCTAGCCACAACTGCCTGCAGATGCACTTGATGTTTCTTCTACAAAGAATGCTCTCTCTCTGAGGCAGGAGGATTGCAAGTTCAAGGCCAGTTTGGGCAACTTAGTGAGGCCCTAGCTCAAAATTTAAAAATTTAAACAGGGCTGAGATGTAGCTCAGTGGTAGAGCACTTACCTGGCTTACACGAGGCCCTGAGTTTCATCTCCAGTACCATAAAAAAGGGATGGGGGATGGGGCTGGGGATGTGGCTCAAGCGGTAGCGCCCTCGCCTGGCATGCGTGCGGCCCGGGTTCGATCCTCAGCACCACATACAAACAAAGATGTTGTGTCCGCTGAAAACTAAAAAATAAATATTAAAATTCTCTTAAAAAAAAAAAAAAAAGGGATGGGGGAGAATGTTCTTTCTCTTTGTTTGTCTAGGATGTTTCCTTGCTCTGGTCTGTTTTTCCTGACCCTACATAATCACCCCCTTATCACATCCCACCCAAACACTGTCTTCTGACTGCTCTACTTTCTGTATGGTATCTACCACAATCTAGAATGATACCCTCAATGTATTTTTTTAAATATATATATTTTTAGATGTTGATGAACCTTTGTTTTATTAATTTATTTATATGTGGTGCTGAGAATCAAACCCAGTGTCACACATATGCAAGGCAAGTGCTCTACCACTGAGCCACAACCCAGCCCGTCAATGTATTTTTTAAATATATATATATATTTTTTTTAGTTGTAGATGGACACAGTACCTTTAATTATTTATATGTGGTGCTGAGGATCAAACCCAGTGCCTTACACATGCTAGGAAAGCACTCCACCGCTGAGCCATAACCCCAGCCCATCAATGTATTTTTTGTGTCCTCTGCTTTTCTGGCTCTGCACAGTCTCCCTGAGCAATCTCATGGGCTCATGTGGCATCAGTTAATAGCAGATTTTCATCTTCTGCCTAGATCTTTCTCCAGTGCTTGCAGCCAGCTCACTGAAATATGGCCACTGCATAGCTTCACTAGAGTGACACACAGGCATCTCAGATTCACAACTGGATGCTTCAGGCTAACTAATCTCACCCTCCAGAATATTCCTCTGGCTGTGTGCTCATCTCAGTGAGTCGCCCTCTCTGCAGAAGCTGAGTGTCGTCCTTCGCTCCTGCCTCTTCCACAGTCATGTCATTTTGATTGTTCTATCCTCAAGTTTCTTCCTAGTCCATCCTCTTCTCTGCATTTCCACCACAACAGTCAGTTGCCTTTTTTTTTTTTGCTTAAATTATGTACTGATTCTAAGTCCTTTAGAACGATACTGTCCAATAGGAACATATTCTTTTAAATTTTCTAATAATCACATTAAAAAATAAAAATAAGTAACATTAACTTTAAGAATGTATTTTATTTAAACCTATATCTATATCTATCTATCTATCTATCTATAAAATCTGATCAGTTCAACATTTGATCATTATAAAAATTAGTGAGTTATTTTAAATTATTTTAAAAATACTAAATCTTTCAAATCCAACATGTGTTTTATGCTTATAGGACATCTAAATTTGGATTAGCCACTTTTCTACCTTTATGTAGGTAACTACAGTTAGTGCCTCCTGCATTTGCCATTGCAGCTGTAGAATGTAGAGGAATGTAAAGCCTGAAGCAGGGATTAGAGTGCTGACATTTTCTTTGGTAGGTTCCAGCCCAAAGTGGTGAGAGTAAAGGATAAGGAAAATTAAGCAAGCAAAGGTGTGGTGATGTACCCTGCTGACCACCACCTCACAGCCAGGGCAAGACACAGCAGGCTGTCAGCAGACACCCACCTCCATCCTCTGTTCCACTGGCTTCTTCCAACCCCTTGGAAACTTCTCAGAAAGTAGTATGACATTGGATCCAAGACCATGAGTGGAAGGGCGACTCGTGTGAGTTGAAGAGGTTGGAGCAGGTGGAGGGACACTAGGCAGAGGCACACTAGGTTTTGTCCAGTACTCTGGCTGAGCTGTTTGACTCAGGTTTTGTCTTTCTGCAGTTTGTTTTCTATAGCCAAATGTTCTTGCTAAATACAGACTTGTCACTCTCATTGCCTTCTTTCAAAACCTCCAAAAACTCCCCCATTATTTTCAGGATAAAGTCCAGTGTGCCTTTTGTTCAGTGTTTTATTTGATCTGCCCCAGCTTCCCTTCCTAGCTTCTTATCTCAGTCACCTCCTCCCATCTTGAATGTTATATATATTTGCAGAAAGCATTTATTTTCTCAGTTTCTGTGGGTTAGAAGTTGGAAAGGTACTTAGTTGGATGGTTCTTGCTTGAAGTCTCTGTCTTACTCCATTCAGGCTGTTTAACAACTCTCATAAGCTGGATAGCTTATAAATAAACAACAGAAACTTATTTTTCACAGTTCTCGAGACAGTAAGTCCAAGGTCAAGACTCCAGTTTGTTTGGTGTCTGGTGTAAGACGCCGCGCTGCACTACGAATGGAAGACACCACACGACACAAATCACCAGAGAGGTTCCGCTTTATTACAAAAGGCTGTGGGTTTATATAGATCTAAGGAGAGGTAGCAGGGCTGAGGTAGATAACGGGTCACCCATTTATTGGCAAGCTTTTCCATATGTCAGTTCCGGAGCCCAAGAAGTTAATTCTTATTGGGGCTAAGGTTTCCCACCCGCAGGATTTGAACATTGGCACCGGTGGGAACGTTTCGCACCAGTGAAAGAAAAAAGAGGAGAAAGAGGGTGCCATGTTGGGGTTTTTCTCTGGGGTGCTGCTGCCGTTTTATCTTTCCCAACATTCCTCCCTGGAACTGGGACGTCGTTGGTCAGGTCCGGCTGCTTCCTGCTGTGCGGGGGTGGCGTGGGGCCTAGAAAGGGAAGTGAAGGAATGTCTGGGGATATCATGGCAGCCAGAAATAAAACCCAGTGGCTATAGACAGCTACTTCCATAGGGGTGAAGTCTATGAAAGTTCCCTGAAACCACAAGTCTTTGATGGCATCGAACCAGTCCTGGATAGAGGAGATAGTTGATATCAGCCACTGGTCCTGAAGCAGAGACTCTAGGAAATACTGGAAGCGTTGCCTTGACATGGCATCACCAGCACCTGAAGAAGATCAGAGCGAACAAAAACAGGATGAAGATAAAAATTAAAGCAAATGTCAGTTTTTGGCAGAAGTTCCATGTTGGGGGATTGACAGAGAAGAGGCCAAGGGCCATGAGGAGGCTTAAAAGGACGTAAAGGCTTAAGAATCCAGGATGGCAGATTAAGAGGTTCTCCAGGCTCGTTGTCTCCCACTGTCCGATGTCTGTTGCATTCCATTGCGCCTGGTAGTGAGCTTCAGCAATGAGTGAGCTGTTCTCTTGAAGATGTTGGTGGTTCATCAGTCATCAGAGGCTGGTAGTACCTAAGCAGAAGCTGGTTGAAAGTTTGGTTAGAGATCTTCCGTAATTGGCCCTGAAGGAAGCGAAGCAGACAGGGCAGGAACAGACATATCAGGAAAAGGAGACATATGGGCCCTAAAAGAGGCAACAGCCACGATTGGAAGTTGGCTAAAAAGAAGGTGGCAAATGGGTTTTGGTTTGGTGGATTTTTCAAAGAGGTAGCCAAGTCAGTGAGCTTGACTACATTAGTTTCCACAAGGCCTGATTCATTGATGTAGTAACAGCATTCTTCCCTCAAGAAGAGACAGGTTCCACCTTTTTCGGCTGTGAGTAAGTCTATAGCTCGTCGATTTTGAAGAGTAACTTGAGCCAAGGATGTGACCTGCCTTTGTAAAGATGCTAGAGATTCTGCCGTAGAAGTGAGTGCTTGTTCAAGTTTAGAACTTAAGTCCTGTACAGCCCATAAGGAGTGTCCTAGAGCTCCAACAGAAATTCCTGCTCCTGCCGTAGATGCAGCCAGTGAGAGACCCACCAGTATTGGAAGGAAAGCAGCCCACTTATTCTGCACTGGGGGAGACAAGAGGGCCTGCACTTCAGCTGGGGTATAGAGAGTCAGTTGCGGGACAAGCGTCACCAGTATACATGGGGTAGAGGTATTGGTGAATAAGATAGTGATGAGAGAACCATTACACCAGAAGAATGAGCCAGGTGGTGCATAGAGGGTGAAGTTAAAGGTGATGTTAGAGTGGCAAAACTTTGACTGGGAGACACCCAAGCCCAGGAGGCAGCGCCGGGGAATCACAGTATGGTTAGACTCCTCGGGCTCCCATAATGGAGCGTCAGGTGAAAGGGTTTGGAGAGAACGGCGGCAGATAGAGTGGAGAAATTTGAGAGGTCAGAAGCCGGGAAGTTCAAGGGAACTGCTGCAAGCAAAGGTCGAGTCAGAGAGGCGCATAAGTAGCAATCAGTTGGTGTAATGGCAGGGAGGGTTAGATTTAAGAAGGTTACAGTTTCAGTAAGTAGTCGTAGCCATGAATACTGTGGTGGACTCCCGACATTAGGCTCATATGGATCCTGTATGGAGTCTAACAACTGCTGTTTGGAATGCTTTATGTCAGTAGAGATTATAGCTACTGAGGGCTGGGTGGGTTGAAGCCCTCGGGAGATGGAGATGGAGATGGAGCCACAGGGGGTGGAAGAGGATATGTCACAGTAGAAGGAAGCATTTACCCTAGAGGTCCAGCATGGATGGTTAGGGTCAGTGA
This sequence comes from Marmota marmota marmota, assembly GCF_001458135.2. Lineage (NCBI taxonomy): Eukaryota > Metazoa > Chordata > Mammalia > Rodentia > Sciuridae > Marmota > Marmota marmota. Next base: position 6,423,414 of record NW_025999982.1, on the reverse strand, counting down.
TAGCCAGTTGATAGCCCCCCGAGATCAATCTGAAATTTCCAACGCAGGAATCCCCGATGCATGCACGTGGGTTATGAACGTTGCGTGACCAGTAGGGGCACCCCCCATAGGTTTCGGGCCACCATTTGCAGTAATCCTCTGTCTGATCATATAAGAAGCAAAGGTAAGGCCTAGTGGCTATTTTTAAAAGTTCAGAATTCTGGGAGGAGAGGGGAAGGAAGATAGATGCATTACATCCCGTAGGGGCACAATCAACCGAAGAAACTAGGCGAGTGTAATGAGTGCAACGAGTGCTGCCTTGGACATATGTCTTCTGATTTTAAATCTCCAAGTATAAGAGGAGGATGATGATGTCCTCGGGAGAAGGGTGATGACTGTGAAAATACCACTTAGAAGAGTAGGAGTCATGGTGGAGTATGGGCGGTTACGTGAGACAGGCGAAGCTTTAGAGGATAGTTAGGATGTGGAGAGCAGGAGTAAAGGGGAGGTCTAGGAGGTGACTCTTGAGGCTCCTCTGGGGTAGTCTTGTCGTCAGCAGATGGGGCCTCCTGGTAATATGGCTTCAACCTAGAAATGTGAATCCAGGGGGTGAGACGGTTGCCTGGTAAGGAAAGTTTGGCGGCGGTGGGGGTACAGAGAATGACAGGATAGGGGCCTTCCCATTTTTGGGCAAGAGGCCCTTTTTCCTCTGGGGTGTTTAATAGACTAAACTCCCAGGTGTTAAGGGAGGAGTGTTTGGAGAGGAGTCTGGGTCCAGAAGAAGCCAGTCTTGATATTTCCAGAGTTCCAAGCCGAGATGAAATAAGAGAGGTAAAGACAAATCTCGTGTGAGAGGTCCTTGTGAAATGACCAACCCAGGGGGTATAAGAGGTCTTCCATACATTATCTCAAAGGGAGACAGTAAAGATGGTTTCTTAGGGAGAGCTCTGATCCGAAGCAAAGCCAAGGGAAGGAGTTTGACCCAGTCTAAGTTTAATTCCATTGTCAATTTGGTAAGGACTTCCTTCAGAGTCCGATTTACCCTTTCCACTTTCCCTGAAGCCTGGGGGCGATATGGACAGTGGAAATGCCACTTGAAGGAGAGGGCTTGAGAGACCTTTTGTGTGATCCTAGAAATAAACTCAGGGCCATTGTCGGATTGTAGGGAAGTGGGCATACCAAACCTGGGGATGATGTCTGTCAGTAAGATTGAAGCTACAGTGGAAGCCTTTTTATTGGAAGTGGGAAATGCCTCAACCCAACCAGAGAAAGTGTCCACAAAGACAAGGAGGTATTTAGTGCGCCGTACTGCAGGCATGTTGGTGAAGTCTACCTGCCAGTCAGCAGCAGGAAAGTGTCCCCGGGCTTGGTGGGAGGGAAATGGTTTAGGCCTTAAATGAGTATGAGGGTTGGTCCGCTGACAGATCTGACAATTAGAGGCTATATTCTGTAGCATGGCTTTGTCAGAGGGGGTGAGGGAGAAGAAGCTCTGTAAAAAGAGGGTCAAAGACTGAGAATTGGAATGTAATAGAGTATGGAGGAACTCAAAAAGATCCTTGTTTTTACTGGAAGAAGTAGGGGCTTCAGATGGACAGTCTAAAGCGGCCATTATATGTCCCCCAGGGGGGTCATAATTGGAAGTGATAGCAGCCATTCGTGCCTCCAGGTCAGCTTTGGCGTTGCCCTCAGTGATAAGAGAGCCGTCCTTCTGATGGGACCTACAATGGACAACTCCCAACTGGGTGGGTAAGTGGGAGGCCTCTATCAAATTGGTTATAAGAGCCAAATTAGTGATCGCATTACCTTTGGTGGTAAGTAGGCTTCGCTCCTTCCATATTGCAGCATGGGATAATAAAATATGGAAGACATATTTTGAGTCAGTATAAAGGGTGAGGGATTTGCCCCGTGCTAGGAGGCAGGCACAAGTGGCCACTACAAGTTCGGCCTGCTGGTTGGTAGTTCCTGAAGGCAGAGCTTTGGCCTCTATAATCTCAGTGGCCGAAACTATGACATATCCAGAGTAATGAGTGCCGTTCTGCCTAAAGGAATTGCCATCAGTGAACCAGATAAGGTCAGGCTTGGTGAGTGGTCCCTCAGAAATGGAAGAATGACAGGGGAGGAAATCATCCACGGTTTCCAAGCAGTTATGAGCTGGTGTGTCAGATGTGGGGGTAGTTGGGAGCAGTGAAGCAGGGTTCAGTGCAGAGCAGGGGAGGAACGTAATATTAGGGTTTTCCAGAAAGGAAGTGAGGAATGACAGGACTCTGGATGGAGGAAGGGTTTGAAGGCCCTTATAAGCTAAAAGATCCTTCAAGTGATGTGGGGAGTGGATAGTTAAAGGGGCCCCAAAAGTCAGCTTAGAGGCTTCTTTGTGTAAAATTTGTCCAGCAGCCAGAGCTCTTAAGCAAGGGGCCCACCCACGGATGATAGGGTCTAATTGTTTGGACAAATATGCCACAGGTACAAATGTAGGCCCATAATTTTGACCCAGGACCCCAAGTGCTTGCCCCCCTTTTTCATGGACATATAGATGAAACGGTCTTGAAAGATCGAGAAGGTGAAGGGTGGGTGCCTTAAAGAGGAGTTGCTGAAGTCTGCGAAAGTGGTAGCGGAGGGAGGAGGCAAGAGATTCACCAGGAGGTCCCTTTGCTAGGTCATACAGGGATTTGGCTAGAAGAGAGTAATTTGGGATCCAGGCCCTAAAATAACCTGCTAGTCCTAGGAATGATAGTATTTCGGCTTTCGTATGAGGCACTGGAAGATTAGAGAGGAGTTGCCTCCTATCCAGTGTTATTTCCGTTTTTCCCGGTGCAAGGCAAAAACCAAGAAGACTGGGAAACCTGGGCCTTGTGGGGAGACACCCTATATACCTTATCCGCTAGGAAATTGAGAAGCTGGGCGGTGTGGGATTGAAAGTGTTCCCAAGAGGGACTACATAGAAGAAGGTCATCGACATATTGAAGGAGAGTAGAGTCAGGGCAGGTGGGGTGAAAGGATGTGAGGTCCTGGGCAAGAACTTGGCCAAAGAAATGGGGATTGTCCCTGAATCCCTGCGGGAGGATGGTCCAGGTAAGCTGACGAGAATGGCGGGTGTGAGGGTCAGTCCACGTAAAAGCAAAGATATCCTGAGATTCTGAGGACAAGGGAATAGAAAAGAAGGCATCTTTTAAATCTAGGACCAAGAAGTGGGTGGTAGTAGCAGGGATCTGAGAGAGGAGGGTGTAGGGGTTGGGCACTAGCGGGTGGATGGGGACCACAGAGGAGTTGACGAGGTGAAGGTCTTGAACCAGCCTTTAGGACCCATTAGGTTTCTTAACTGCCAGAATGGGGGTGTTGAAAGGAGAGTGTGTAGGCCTAAGATACCCCTTCCGTAATAAATCCTGGATGATGGGTTCTAATCCGAGGAGAGCTGTGGTTGTGAGTGGATATTGTGGTTGACTAATATATCTTGAAGGGTCCCATAAGACAATATGAATAGGACTGCATTTAGCCATAGAGGGTGTAGTTGTGTCCCAAACCTCAGGATTAACTGGTTTAGATAGTTGTGGGAGAGTGCATGATGGAGGTGTATCTGTCCCTAGGATCATCATGAGGAAATGAGAGGCGTGGGAGGTGGGGGGTGATATGTGAATGGTGACCTTCAATAATGAGAGTATGTCCCTTCCCAGAAGGGGAATGGGGCAATGGCTCATAACGAGGAAGGAGTGTGTGAAGGACAAAGGGATCTCTACATATAACATGATAAGGGGGGTGTTTTTCGAGGGAAAATCTGTTTACCTCCTACCCTGACAATAGGAGTTTTTGAGGGTGTGGTAGGACCCCAGTACTCCCTCAAGACCGAAAATGTGGCACCAGTGTCTAAGAGGAAGGTAATGAAGCGTCCATCCACTAGAAATGTGACCCTAGGCTCTTGCTTCTTAATGGTAATAGTTGGGAGGGAAGGCCCAGGGCTCTGTCAATCCTCCTCTGCCAAGCCCAGGAGAGACTGGGGTTGTGGAGCGGCTGACCAACCTCCCCTCTGGGTTGTTGGGCAGTCTACCCCCCAGTGTCCCCTTTGGTGGCATTTTGGGCAGGGGGTGGAGGGTATTCTCAGAGAAGGACAATCCCTGGCCCAATGTCCCTCCTTACCACATTTGAAGCAAGCTCCAGGGGGTGTCTTATTGGGACGGCGTGGTGATGACCTTCTCTGAATGACCTGGGCCAACATTTGGAATTTGGCGTTTTCAGCCCTCTGCCTACGACGTTCGCTTTCATCCTCTCTACTATGGAACACCTTGAAAGCAACCGCAAGGATTTCGGTCTGAGGAGTAGCAGGGCCCTGTTCAAGCTTCTTAAGCTTGGCTTTAATGTCAGGGTAGCTTTGGGCCAGGAAATATGTCATTAAGACATGACGGCCATCAGGGCTTTCTGGGTCAAGGTTTGTGTGCTGCTGGAGGGCCTTGGTTATTCTATCCAGGAATTCTGAAGGTGTTTCTTCCTTCTTTTGAATGACCTCCTGCACCTTTTGAAAATTAACGGCCTTCCGGGTGGGCTTTTTTAGGCCCGCTAAGAGGCAGGATGCAAAAAGGTCACGAGACTGTAAGCCTCCAGGGGTATTGTAATCCCATAGAGGATCCTGCTCTGGGACAGCATGAGGGCCTGTGGGGTGGTTGGGATTGGCCTGTGATTTTCATCAGCATGGGCTTGGGCTAGTTCCCAGACCCGTCGCCTTTCCTCAGGGAGAAGTGTATTGGCCAGGAGCATGTAGATGTCGTGATGGATAAGGCCGTATGCCTGCAGGACCCATTGGAACTCCCGAATGTAAGTGGTAGGATCAGTGGTGAATGAGCCTAACTTCCTCTCTAACTGAGTAGTGTCCGACATGGAGAAAGGCACATGTACTCTAATAACACCCTCAGGACCAGCTACCTCACGATGGGGTGCAATCGTCATGGGAGTAGGAGGGGGTCCCTTGGACCTGGTGACAGGAGGACTGAAAGAGGCAGTCGGCGGCAGACAGGAAGGAGAGGGAGGGGAAGGGGATGTCGCAGCGGAGGAGGAGGTGGGACCAGAAGCGGAGGGTGTAGCGGGAAAGGAGGGGCGGATGGGGCTGGGGGATAAGGTGGAGGTTCATCTGCTGGGTCAAATGAGGAAGAATCTGTGGAGTCAGGGGAAGAAGTAGGGGAAGGGAAGGGTTTACAAGCAAGGAGGACCTAAGAGGGAGAGCAGGAAGTGCAGAGGGCGGGGTGTTGGGCAAGAAGGCTAAAACCTTCAACGTATGGGACCTCTCTCCATTTTTTTAGGTGCAGGCAGTAGTTAAGAAGATCCTGAAGAAGGTTTGGATCTAACGAGCCTTCTGGAGGCCAATGATTGTCATTATCTAACAGATATGCGAGCCAATCTTGGGTACAGAATCTGATAAGAATTTTGGGCTTGAGATCTGGGGAAAGAGAGAGAGTAGCCAAATTCTTAAGGAGACACTTAAGTGGTGAGGTTTCGGGTATAGATGAGGAAGTGCTCATAGTTAAAGAGTGAAGGAAGGGGCAGCAAAGGGAGAAAAGAATTAACCCAGGCCGTAGGAGCTTCCTGGAAGCGTAGAGCAGATGGAGGATCACGTGGGCATCCCCGAAGTGACCAGTCCACTGCGAGTAGGCACAGAGGGCACAGCTCGGTCGTCACCGACGAAGTGCAGTTTATGTGACCCTTTAGGGTCGAGGCCACGGGCAACCTGACATCAGGAAAGTTTTTCGACCGGAACGAGAGAAAGTCAAGAAAGAAAGGGACAGAGCCCCAGCAGAACGCAGCTCTGGGCCGGAAGTTCAGCTCCGGGCTGAACACAGCTCCGGCGGGGCGAGTTCCAGCAGGACGCGGCTTCCACGGAGGAGGAAGAGACCAGGGAGCCTCTCGTGTAAACCCAGAAGCCTCATGCCCCAAAGGGAAGCGGGTCGCCAGAGGGTCCACTGTGACCAGTGAAGGTCTTAGTGGGGTGCATTCCCTCCTCCCTACTGGGCGTCAGGAGCGTGCCGGACGATCATGGTCGCGTTTCCTGCTGCTAGCCCGAAGGGAGTTGGCGAGCCGGGGAGGGGGAACTTACCTAAACCCGATCAGTGGTGAGTGCAGGGAGCCAGCGCCCAAAACGACAGACAAGGGCGAAATGTGTCGTTGGTGACGGCGGTGGCGGAGACAGGGCTTGGTTTGTCGAGCACACCATCTCCCGTGTCTCAGCACCACTGTAAGACGCCGCACCACACTACGAATGGAAGACACTACATGACACAAATCATCGGAGAGGTTCCACTTTATTACAAAAGGCTGTGGGTTTATATAGATCTAAGGAGAGGTAGCAGGGCTGAGGTAGATAACGGGTCACCCATTTATTGGCAAGCTCTTCCATATGTCAGTTCCAGAGCCCAAGAAGTTAATTCGTATTGGGGCTAAGGTTTCCTACCTGCAGGATTTGAACATTGGCGCTGGTGGGAACGTTTCGCGCCAGTGAAAGAAAAAAGAGGAGAAAGAGGGTCGTTAGGCGCCATGTTGGGGTTTTTCTCTGGGGTGCTGCTGCCGTTTTATATCTTTCCCAACATCTGGTAAAGATACATTTACTGATTCATAGGTGGTACCTTCTGTCAGTGGCCTCACATGGTGGAAAGGGCAAACAAGATCCCTCAGGCTTCTTTTACAAGGGCATTAATCCGGTTCACAAGAACTCCTGTCTCATGACCCAAGCACCCCACCCACCCCAACCATTGGAACAGGGGTTAGGATTTCAACATATGAATTTGGGGGGGAAACAAATATTCAGTCCATAACAGTCTCTTATAGAATTATAGTCAAGCTGTCAGCCAGGGTTGTAGTCATTTAAAGTCATGACTGGGCTTGAAAGAGTCACTTGAAAAGGTAGCCACTTGTGTGGTGGGCAAGTAGACATTGGCTGTTGGTTAATGTGTTCTCTCCTCTGGAGGGCTGCTGGAGCGTCCTCACATCATGGTGACTCTTCTCCCAGACAAAGTGATCCAGGAGAGATCAAGGCCAAATCCACAGCATATGTTCTGTGTTAACCTAGCCCCAGAAGTTGCACAGCATCACACCGCAGTATCCTTGCTTATAAGGTCTGGCCTTTGTGCTGACGTCAGAAGGAGGTTGTGAAGACAACCATGGGGGCTAGATTGGAGGTTGGCCACCACTGTATGACCCATCTATAGAGTTGCTATAAGCCTCTCTGGCATGCCCTGATTTGCTCCTGGACATCCTACATATTGTTCTTTCTTATGAGAAAAGACTTTTCTTCTGTTTCTCTTCTCTTCATTTGCCCTTCTAGCTCCTGTTTATCCTTCTAAGTTCCAGTTTTGATGTCTCTTACTGCAAGAAGAATTCTTCCTATCAAGGCAATCTCCATCCCACCACCACTACCACTAACGGCCCCTTTCCTCCATGCACCCAGAGGGCTCGGTCTGACTCTTCATAGCACTCATTACATTTTATTATGTGTCACCTACTTCCTGGCTTGTCTTTCACACTGGACTCTGAGTTCATGAGGGCAGGGACCACAGCTTACTGGTTCCTGCCCAGCACAGTACTCAGCAACACATCATAGGGCCTCAGTAAATAGTTGTTGGTTGAAAAGCTGAAGAAAGGGATGGGCGAATGGATGGATGAGGGACTGACCAGACATCCTGGCTTTTCCACTTGACTCTAAATTCCTAGAGAACAGTGCCCTGGTCTTTTCAGTTCCACATCCCCATGGTATTATCTGGTGCCATGAACATAATAGGCCCCTAAAAACATGCCTCTCTTTCTTCTCTTTCTCTCTATTCTTTTTAATGGAATAAAGTTTTTGAGAGAATCCATGTCGCTGAGCCTGTCATTAGTGATAAATCTGATTATTTACAAAAAATTCATTTCTTAATTATTTCTTATTATTGAATATTGCTGACATTCATCTGTAAGTCAACATTGTAATAAGATTTTAGGTAATTTACATTTGTGATGAGGTTTAATAACCTTGGCAGTGTTCATTCAGGCTTAAGTGTTGATCAGAGAAGGTGTTTTATGAATGATTGAATAAATTCAACATTGATAAGTCCTTTTTTATTGAATATAGGGAGTGTTCAGATTGTAGGAGAAGGAACAGTTTTATTAACACAAGGAATCACTGAATAAGTTGAATAAGTTGTTTCTGTTTCTGGATTTCAAATTCAGGAGAAAATTGACCTACTTCTGTAGCTTAATTATTCATGGCCAGTTTTCTCCAACTGTTCTGCTGGTTATGTAGAGGGTGGCAGTTGAAAGGGAGACTCTCAGTGTTGTTCCTGCTTCCTCCCCTCAGACTGTGCAGAAGCTGGAGGTCAGGTGCCAAGAAACCTCTGGCGTGAATGCCTTGACCTTACATGGGGCCATGTGTTCCTTCCATTATTCCCCTTTTCTTTAAAATCTATTGTTTTATATTTTTATTTTTATGTATTATAAGTTGATTCTATATTTATTTTTGTTTTCAAATTCTCTCCTAGGGGTTCATTAAAAGAACATGAGCTTTGAAATTAACCAGAAGTATATTCAAGTTCGGATTGCTACTTCTTCCTGGAAGTTGTTGGTTGGAAAGATGGGTAGATGAAGGATTGCTGGGACATTCCTTAGGATATGTTGGACAAGTTACTTCGTATTTCTGAACCTTATTATTTTATTGTGTAAAATGAGGACAAAATTGGCCTCTTTGTAAGATTGTCATCAGGCTCAGTAAGATTAATTTCAAATGTGGTCTTTGGCAAATAGAAGATGCTCAGTCAAGATTGAGTAATACCCCCTTCCCTAGACAGTTTGACTAGCTTGCAAAGGAATTTGCTGTGTCTCTGTAGTGTCTAGTTGCCCCAGTAAAAGTGACCCATCCATCCTGGCAAGGTGGTCTTTCGCTAGACCATCAAACACAACTCCTAATCTGCTCTCTTCCTTAGTTCCCTTTCCAGCCCACAGTACAGTCTGAAGGTATTGTGCTTTTCCTGGTGTGTGTGTGCTTTTCCTGGTGTGTCTGCTTTTTGTGGTGTTTCCCCTTTGACTTGGTTTTCTTCTCCCTCCATTTGATGATGGTTCATATTTTTAGATCCCCACTTGTTTGCTTCTGCCAGTGTCACCAAGACTAGTTCCCTACTTGCCTTTGTCACACCATACAACCCAGATCCTGGGAGAAGGTCCCTACTCCTGGGAAGCCTTTGCTCCAAAAACCCACCTGGGTCAGCCTCTCGGCTTTACTTGGCGCCACGCCATGCCATGGTTGGGTTGATGTGTCCTCATTTTTCTCCATCTGATCTTCAGAGTGATCTGTCTGGGAAGAATGTGATGGGCCCACAAATAGACTGTTTGGGGTATCCAGATCTTGAGTTGAGTGGCCTGTTAAAACAGGTCTGTGTCAAAAGTGATGAATAGTTTTTGTGGATTTTGAGCAAGTTGCCAATCGATCAGCTCCTGTCTAATGAGAGAGGCCCTGTAAGAGGAGCCGAAGCCCAGCTGCCTGCTCGAGCCACCTGCCTTTTCTCTTTACTTCATTTTCTTGCTAATGAAGGAACCAATTGGTTTAGAGCGATCAATGCTGACCTATTAGGATCAGACATTGTTTTGGCATTGCCAAGGCAATTAAATTCAGCAGGGTGAGGATTAGAGAGAGAAAGCCTGTGAAAAAAGAGAAACAAGGGACTTTTTATTCAGAAACAACCTTTCTGGTGTTAGAGGTATAAAAAGGATTAGTTCAAAATGAATTAATCATTAGAGCATTTTCTTTCTTGGTAAAATAATCAGAAGATTTGTTGATGTTAGTTCTTAAATTTAGGGCAACAGGAAACACCATTTCACGGACCTGACTTGAGGTACATATTTTTATTATTGCCTTCTTTTCTGTTTAAAACTGTGTCTCCTCCAAAAAGGCTTCTCTAAGAGACCAGGTATGGAGGAATAGGCACTATGACCTATTCCTATGACTAGATTTTCTAAAGCGGCTCTGATTTAAAATAGTCTAGCCTCTTGTCATTCTATTAACAGATGACATGATCCAGAAATTGTTAGCCTGTCTATCACTGAAGAACTGATAAAGAGCATAACATGTAAGACCCTGGGAGCCGGATTCCTGAGCTTGATGGTCTTGGCACACCCTCCTCCCCCTGATCTCTTGGCCCCTAGCATGGCGTCTTACACTAAAATGCTCTGTAAATATGTGAATAAACTGACAATTACCGACTGAGTGAAATAATAAGCATTTAAAGATGGCCAGGAGTTGAAGATCTGGTTCCCTAGGGTTAATGAAACAAAAAGAACAGGCAGGTGAAAGCCGAGTGATGAAGTCACTCACAGACAATGCCATTTCCAAAAGTGATTTTGCTAAGTAAAGATGTAGTTCCATAATTCCAAAATGATATAATTTTGGCAAAAAGGGGAGAACAATTCTTTAAGTTGCTTACATTTTACTACACCAAAAAGTCGATGGGGTTCTTTCTGTCCTCTAGTAAGGAGATCTGTCTGCACAGACATAGGCGTTGGCTTCCACGGGTGTGGTCCTTGCAGGGCATCTCCTTTAGAATTATCCCTGAGGTGCCTCTCATGGACTGCTGGTGGTTTGCCAAGGAAGTGATTGAGGTATCACTGTCACCCCCTCTTTGTAATGAGAGCAGAGCCAGGAGTCAGTGTAAGCAGTGGTGACAGTTTCCACGAGTCAAAGCTTTTGGACTTCCTTGATTTAGAGGTGGTAGCTAGACCTCTGTCTGCTCAATCTTGAACCATCGATGCTTTTCTGTGCCTTTTGTCTTGATTTGTATCAAGACACAAATGAGGGTTTCTTGTCCATGAAGATTTAAATGTCTTGAACAGGAGTTATTATTATTTTTTCCCCAAAAACTTCCTCTCTGGGGGTTTCATTGAATAACTGCCCCTGAAATTGCCAGGGAACTTTAAACCAATGGTATTTCAACTTTTTTTTTTTTTTTGATCATGCACCTATTAGTAAAAACAAACAAATAAACAAGAAAACTTTGCACATGAAAAGATGATCAACTTGAGTGTGGATCTCAAGGTGAAATCAGGGAAAAGCAAATCAAATTGCACTGAGATCCCACCTCACACTCACAAGAATGGCTAGAATCCAAAAGTCTGATAACTAGGTTTTGGGTTTGTTCCCCCTACTTAGAACAGTTTACAAACCTGTGCTTTGCTTTCCTGTAAAAATACAGTTTCACTGCAAGTCACGTGCAAGGTAAGACTTTCTAGTAGCCACATTAAAAAGTATTAGTGGCTACCATGTTGGATAAAGCAGTTCTGTGGAATGATTTCCTAGGTGAGTTGAATAGCAAGTGTATTTTTGACATTAATGTATGATGCCAGATTGCTTTTTGGAGAAATATGTTGTCTTAATTTTTAACGTGCTTTGGTGCGACCTTTGTAATGTGTCTTATATATCTACCTCCATGTGTATGATTTAAAAAAAAAATACAACATGTTTGCATTTTAAAAGTTTGGTAACATGTTGTGACAAAATATTAAGAAATTGGATCTGGGCATGGCAGCATGCCTGTAATCCCAGCAGTTTGGGAGGCAGAGGCAGAAGGATTATAAACTCAAGGCCAGCCTTAGCCATTTAGCAAGACCCTGTCTCAAAATTTTAAAAAATTTTAAAAAGTCTGGGGTTATAACTCCATGGCAGAGTATTCCTGGGTTCACTCTCTAGTAACACACACACACACACACACACACACACACACACACACAAGCAAGAAATTGGAACCCTTATAAACTGCAGTAAGAATGTAAAAATGCTATAGCTTTTAAATAGTCTATTCCTCAAAAAGTTTTGTTTGGTTACTGTTTAACTCTGTAATTCCACCTCTAGGTCTGTACTCAAGAGAAATTAAAACATGTACACATATAAACTTGAACATAAATGTTCACAGCAGCATTAATCATAATAACATCTGGATTGTTTTTACCTTTGTGTTATCAGCTGACAAACAGATGAACAGAATGTGGTGTATCCATGCTATGAAATATTGTTCAGTCATTAAAAGGAATGATACATGATTTGATACAAATAAACCTTGAAACATTATATTAAGTGAAAAGAAGGCCTGCAGTTGTAGCTCAGGGATAGAGCACTTGCCTAGCATGTGTAAGGGACTGGCTTCGATCCTCAGCACCACATAAAAATAAATAAAAATGAAAGTATTAAAAATTAAAAGAATCATGTCAAAACGAAGCCAATATTTAAAAAAAAGCAAAAAGAAATACATTATATGACTCCATTTATATGAAAGAAACATCCAGCCAGAATAGGTAAATCCATAGAGACAGAAGATTAGTGGTTGCTTAGGACTGAGGGAATGGTGAGGTGATAGCAAAAGGTTACTTTCTGCGGTGATGAATCGTGATGATGGTGGAACAACTCGGTGAATAGACCACAAACCCTCACACCCACATCTGTAGCTGTTTTTCATTTATTTATTTTTTAAATTTTGAGATGGGGTCTTGCTAAGTTGCTGAGGCTGACCTCAAATTTGGGAGGTCCTGCCTCAGCCTCCCAAGTCACTGGGATTATAGGGGTGTGCCGTTGCTCTTGGCTAGCATTTCCTTTTTGAAACCAGTGAGCCACAATCTTACAGACCCTTCGAGTGTATACATCCACTTTAGAAATCTTTCTTTTTGACCACATGATAGAGAATGTGTGTGAGGTGAGCCCACGTGGGAAGAATAGGCCTGCTGAGACCCAAGAGCCCGATGTGCTTGTACTGGGAAGGTCTCTGGCGCTGTCGCCACATCTCAAGGAGAATGAAAACCTTCTGTGCTCTGGTAGCCCAGCATGTGCTGAAATAGGTGACAGCACCACCCAAAGGGTATTTCCAGTCACTTCATGGTACAATGAGAGAGACGTTTGAGTGGCATATGATTACAATCAATGACGACCCTGTAACATCCCATTTCATAATTATTACTAAAATCTATTCAATTTGTATGTGGGTCTGTACAGAAGGAGAAAGGAAAAATCCTATTCCCAGCTGCATGACATAAAGCTGTATTTTTATTAAGAGCTTTGACTGACGATGAAAGTCATAAATCACCAACATTGAAGCTTGAAGCACTAGAAGCCAAAGAGAAAATATAACCTGCAAAATGTACTATTGTGATCTAGTTTAATATTCATAGTTTCTAGGATTTTAAAGCAATTATATTCCAAATTATAGAATCTAATTTTTTTATGCACTACTTTCTTTTTTCTGGCACATCTTCTTGATTCTTTATGCCATTTCTTTATCTTGTCAGCTGGCAACTATCAGTTTGGATATTCATGCATTTGAGTGATTGGCTCTTGAGAACGGTGGTGAATAATTATAGCACATATAAAGCATAGTTAGTTTGAATGAATGTGTACACACAACAACATCCAAAATGGGGCTGTGAGTGTGGCACAGTTGGTTCATACATGTTCCTATGTCGTGATGTTGAAGAGTTAAAAGAATATTTTGAATTTCCTGTTCTGTTTAAATGTACAAAGAACATGGTATTACATTTTTTTGGTGCAGTAATGCATCATTAACAATTTATTGTGGTATATCAAGCCATGAAACAAATCACGTCTTGAGCATATTTCTCTGGCAGATAAAGGTGCAGATTTTATGTATTGGGTTAGAGGAAATGAAATTTTCCCAGCAAGGGTAAGTAGAAAGAAATTTGGCTGTGGATATAATATATGTCTTTAAAATGTGGTGAAAATAAGTTTAAAAGATTCCTTATTAAATCCTCACTTCTATTAATTAATTCTATACTATAAATTATCATAGATTTCCTGCCAGTTAAAGACAGTTAAAAGATCAAGTGAAGAGTTTAGTACATTGCATAGTCCTAAAATAAATTATTATTATTATACTATTTTCATTTCCCCCCTTTGTTTAAAGAGTTAACTTTGCTATTATTTGTGGTCTAACACAACTCAGATTTCTTTCTTGAGAAAGGATGACAATACATCATAAAACACAATTTATTAATGCCTTTAAAAATGTAGCTTCATGATGACATTTTAATATTTCAAAAGTCATGAAGTTTTAACTAAGTTTCAGTTTAAATGATCCTCAGGTTTTGGGTATTAGTATTTATTAGAAACAGTCATTTCAAGGTTGAAATGTAGAAACAGCATAGATGTGTTTATACAGATATGAAACACTGGCCAAAGGATTGGGGGACCCTGCTTTTTTTCAACATACTTCATTTGAAAAGGACCATTCTGAATCTGTGAACACACTGAATTGAGTTGATATGTTTCCTTTCAGTCAATATGAACTCTGGCAATACCATAGAGAGACAGGAAAACCTATTATACCATGTGCTGAAAATATACAAATAGCTCAGAATCCTAAAGCATCTTTCCCCCCCCTTTTCAGTGAGAAAAATAAAGCTGTAAAACAAACCATTTTTATAAAAGTCTCAAGTAGACAGTAATCCTAACAGCTAATACAGGTACTAAGTTGTATTCTTTCTTTCTTTCTTTTTTTTTTTTTAACAAAACAAAAAAGCCCATAATGTTGGAGCATTGCTGCTGCTGTCTAGGAGTCAAATAGGGGAGGGGGCCTAGTTACTGACAACACGGCCAGGCTCCAGCCAATTAAACTGTGAACCTCAAAGCTGTTTTACTAAGGCAAACTTTTTGTCAGGGGCAATTATACTGGAAGCATTTTCTTGGCACAAAGTGCACATCTGAACATTTAAATCCAGATATGCTAACAGATGTCTCTTGAGCAAGAGCATCATAAAACCAGATTTCACTTGAGTGAGGAAAATACTTTTTCCATCATTTTTTATTTTTCACTTGGAGATTACATTTCACTTTAGACGACAGCCTCATGGACTGTGATTAGAAAGGGTATCTGAGAAGGTAGAATTGGTACATCCTATCAGTGTGAGGTGAGCACATGCATTTCAAATGAAAGGGTGCTACCTACTTCTGAGAACATGGAATGCTAATGAAACGGGCCATTATTTTTCTCTCCTGGTTTTCAGGCCTCTTTCCCACAAATGCCTGACACGCTGTGAATTCACTCTTCTCCTTTATGATTCTGTGTGAATGTATTTGGCAACTGGGCAAGTCCTTTTCCCAGGAATTTAGTGGAATAGCTTATCTATTGGCTGATTGCTCTTCTGGGCACAGATGGAACAAAATGAATAATTTACTTTTAGAAGCTTCTCTCAAATTCATATGTTATTTTTTATAGCCATTACTCATAATCACTGTCATTCTGACCACTTACCAATTGGCTGAATTAATGCTTATTGGATACATGATTCCTTCATTTGCCTTGTTTCTTTTAATTTCTAGATTTAATATTGTCTTCCCTACAACAAACAAATATGTAAAGATTTTCATTCAGAAACATAATAATAGTTGATAAAGAAATGTGATTTCTTTAATTTGAAGTTTCTAGGAAGGTGAATGTTTAAGAGTGAATTCTTAAATGTTTTCATGCCAGGTGTGGTGGTGCATACCTGTAATCCTAGCAACTTGGGAGGCTGAGGCAGAAGGAATGCAGGTTTGAGGCCAGCTTGAGCAATTTAGCAGGACCCCGTGTCAAATTAAAAAATAAAAAGAGGTAGGGATACAGCTCAGTAGTAGAGCACTTCTGGGTTCAATCCCTGCTACCCCGCCCCCTCTGCAAGAAAAGGTCACATTAGAGGTACATCAAATTCAGTTGTCCCTTGGTATCCTAGAGGGATTGATTCCAGGATGGCTCACAAACACCAAAATCCAGGAATGTTCAAGCTTCTGATATATATTAAGGCATACTATTTGCATTTAATCTGTTGCATCTTCCTGGATAAGTCACCTCTAGATTACTTATAATACCTAAATACAATGTAAATCCTCTGTAAATCACTATTGTGTTAGTCAGCCTTCTGTTGCTGTGACAAGATACCTAAGAAAATCAACTTAAATGAGGATTTATTTTGGTTCACAGTTTCAGAGATTTCAGTCAGTAGTCACTTGGCCCCATTGTTTCTGGGCCTGTGGTAGGCAGAGCATCATTGTGAAAGCATGTGGTACTGCACACCGGCAGCCAGGAAGGAGGGAGAGCAAGAGAGGAGAAAGAACTGAGGACAGCACTCCCCCTGTGACCTGCTCCCTCCATCCAGGCCCCACCTCCTGCAGTTGCCACACCCTCATTAGCCCATTTAGCTATGAATTCACCCATGGATTAGCCCACTGATGAGGTTAGCACCCTCATGATCCAGGGGAACCTCTGAACACTGCTGCACTGGGGACCAACCCTTCAACAATAGAAGCTCTTCAGGGGAAATTTCAGATCCAAACCACAATAATATATTGTTAGGGAATAATGACAGGAGGGAAAAAAAAGTCTGTACATTTTCAGTACAGATGCAATTTTTTTCCTTGAATATTTTCAATCTGAGGTGTCGAATTCATGAATGTGGAACCCATAGATGTGGAAGGCTGGCTACGGATTTTGGCAACATAAAAAAAACTAGTGCAAAAATATTACCAACATAGGGTGGACTTTCTGAGAAAAGAGTAATTCAAAACACATATCCCAAATATAAATATTATTATTATTTTATTATATGTACACTACTCAGAATAGAATTTTAAAATGTGACCTTGTAATGTAGGAGCCAGAATTCTCAGCACTATCACCTGTTAAATTGATCCTGTGAGCATTATATTCCATACATGTAAACGTCCACTTTCAACTGAAATCTGAGGAGGAGCAATATATTTGGAGGTAATTCCTAGTTCTGTAATTCTGTATTAATGTCTTCTTTTTATGTTTATTATAATAAATATATTTACTGTGAATATTGTTATGTTGCTTTGGAATTTTCTGTTTTCTTTTCTTTTCTTTTTCTTTTCTTTTTTTTTTTTTTGGTGAATCTGGGGTGGAACCCAAGACCTCATGCTTGCTAGGCAAGTGCTTTATCACTGAATTACATCTCTTACTGATGAAAGTTTGAAGTGGCAAAGTTGACATTCTTAGATTTATCCTTACATGACACAAACAAGTTTCTTGAAACTTGTCACCTTAATGGAATGAAACAACTAGTATAAAATTGAAGATCTTTTTTAACGTTATGAATAATAGTTTACAAAATAACATTACAAAGATTAGAATTATGGTATTATCTAATCACTAATAATCTTGTTTTAAAAAATTTCATAGGCATATATTCATTCAAGAAACATTCTTCCTAAACATATCTAGCACATTTTTTATTTCCTAATATTTGTATTGTTAACATGTTTGCACATTTATTTTCAGTTTTTAATAATTCATTTTGTACACAAAATTAATAATTTTATGCAGCCATTTTTTTATAATTTTAGTTGTAGATGGACACAATACCTTTATTGTATTTATTTATTTTTTATGTGATGCTAAGGATCAAACCCCCAGTGCCTCACACATGCTAGGCAAGCGCTCTACCACTGAGCGACAACCCCAGCCCAGTCACCATTATTATTATAGCATTGTATTCCTGGAATAATAAATACATCACAGTTGTGTGTACTGTCAAGATTTTAATCAAAAGTTCATAATGAGATTTTTCACACCAACTTGCATTTAGAATACTTAACCTTTACTTGAAAGTGAGTAGTCAGCTAGGGACATCAAGTCTACAGCCAGAGCAATGGCACGTGCCTGCAGTCCCAGCTGCCTGTGAGGCTGAGGCAGGGTGATCATCACTGAGGTTATTATTGTGATTTAGAGTTGCTGGGAACCCATTTGATCACATGGTCACTGATCACAAATACATTCAGGAATGTCACAATTGACTCTAAAGCAGACCTTAAGCTCCTAACACCCTTCCAAAGGCTGAGGTCAAAGCCAGATAGCGTAGAGCTGTAAAGGCCCAACTTGAGCACATTCCTACACTAACATTGCACAGAACTTGGCTTCCCTTGCATTTTATGTGCATGCTAAGAGACTCTTGAACATTTAGGTCTGATGTTAGGCAAGGTATTTTTGTCATTTTATTCCAGGAGAGATGAGACAGATTTCCCCTGAAACTTGGAGGTGTTTTATTCTGGGAGTGTCTTTCTATTGAACTATTTAAGCAGTGTCTTCTTGTGAAATTTTAGGTCATTCAGGAGTTACCATGTATCAACTTTTTTTCAGGTCTTCTGGGGCCTGGAAGCACTGTGATTTTCCTTATCAATTATGTGACTATTTGTGAGGACCTTCTAATATGTATCTTATGGAGGTGGGTTATTTTAGTTTGTAAATGCTAAATGATCTAACTTCTATATGAGCTAAGCAGGCTTTTGTTGGTAGATATGTTTTGCATATCCAAAAAACCCATTTGCCAAAGGCCTCAGAGGAAGATAAAAAGGGATTTATATCTGACAGCAATCTTTGTCTCTTTTAATACCTTTTTATTGAATTCTTCATAAGGTGAAAACTACTCAGTCAGTCTAAAGATATACAAATTAGGCCTAAAAATCAAGCACATTCGATGTTATAGCAGTGAAGCAGTAAAACTTTATATAATGCAGTGTGCTTTATTTTTATATAGCCTAATTCACAGGATCACAAGACACTTTATAGAAAGAATCAATTGCAGGCTTAAAAGAAAAAGGAAACTTTTAAGGTGAGATTTAAGGACAAAATATACTCTCATTTGGCACTTATCTTGCAACTGAGTCAGAATCACTGTGCCTTATGTGCTCTCATTATTAACATTAGACTTAAAGTTTTCCCCTGTAACTAAGCCCTAAAGTGCTAGCCTGCCAAAGGGAGGACAGTCTTGTGTTCCCATGCAACTTGCCAGTTGTCCAATACAAAAGGCACTAACTGTCTCTGCCACAGCTGCTCAATCATCCCTGGACTTGGCACAATTCTAACAAAAGCCATGACTCTTATTTCTCAGTCATTAACATTAGCGTGCAGTAGGAAATCAACATCTTTGCCATCATACCTTCTACTTTTAACAGCCCTACTTGCTATCATTAATTGTGTGTCGTGTGTGCCTGTATGTGTCTATGTATGCATTTTTTTTTCCTGGTTTTTGCGATCATCTTGTAGGATTTTGAATTAGTCTGTTTTGAGCTACTATAACAGGACACAGTAGACTGAGTAATATATAAATAATAGAAAACCACTTCCTACAGTTCTGAAAGCGTGGATTCCAGGATGAAGGTGCTGACAGGTTTGGTGGCTTTCTGCTTCTAAGATGGCCTCTTGCTGCTCCTTGCTCCAGAGAGTAGGAATGCAGTGTCCTTGCACTGAGGAAGGCAGAAGGGCAGGGTAGCAGAAAATGCTGTGGGGCCTCTTTCATTAAGACCTTAGTCTCATTCATGAGAGAGGAGCCCTCATGAACTGACCCCCTCTTAAAGGCCCCAGCTTTTAGTACCATCATGTTGGCATGTAAGTCCCCTGAAATTTGGAGGGGACACACTTAAACTATAGCAAAGCAGAATAAATTTTGAATTTTATTTAAAACAAACAAGAATGAATAAACAACAACAACAAAAAAGCTCTTCAAGAATATCATGGTGGTGCATACCTATAACCCCAGCAGCTCAGGAGGCTGAGTCAGGAGGATTATGAGTTAAAAGCCAGCCTCAGCAATTTAGCGAGGCCCCAGAGGCCCTAGGCAACGCAGCAAGACCCTGTCTCTAATAAAAATAAAGGGGCTGGCTGGGAATGTGGCTCAGTGGTTAAGTGCCCCTGGATTTAATCCCTGGTACCAAAACAAACAAACAAAAGAAACTCCCTTTTAATTTTTCTTAAAAATATTGTTATCCAGATTTAAATCATTTTTGAAATGTACAAAAAGTGTGTGTGTGTGTGTGTGTCTGTGTGTGTGTATAGTGTTCATCAGTTTGAAAATGGGTGTTAGTTTGATATTAAACAATATCATAAACTCTTATGTTAAATATTAAACAATATCGTAAACTGGGTGGCTTATAGATAACAGAAATGTATTTTTCATAATTTGGAGTTGAAAAGTTCCAAACTGGGTACATTGGCCTATAATTCCAGCTATTCAGGAGGCTAAGGCGGGAGGATTACAAGTTTGAGACTAGTCTGGGCTAAAATTTAGTGAGACCTTGAATAAAAATAAAAAATAAAAAGGGCTGGGGATGTAGTTCAGTGTTTTCTTAGTATGTGCGAGGTTACAGGTTCAGTCCCCAGCAAACCCCCCACCTCCCAAATACACACACATACAGGAGTAAAGTTCTTCCAGATCCAGGAGGCTCCACTGTATTTCGTGTGTGGGAGGGCCTATTTCTTCCTTCCTTTCTCCCTTCCCTTTTCTCTCACCTCCTCCCTTCCCTTCTTTCTTTTGCAGAATCTTTTTTTTAGGCTAATTTGTTATACCTGACAACAGAATGCAACTCAACTCATAGTTCACATAAATAAAGCACAATTTTCCATGTCTCTGGTTGTGCACAAAGTAGAGTCACACCATTCGTGTCTTCATACGTGTACTTGGGGCAATGATGTCCATCTCATTTCCAGGCATGCATCCACCTCCGTGCATCTTTTTAGTGTGTCTCCTTCCCCTGGTGAAGGACACAGTTAGCTCTCTGGACCCTCTCTCACTAGTCTCACTTATTTTAGGGCTCCTTCTTCATGACCCACTCGCTCCAAAGACCTGAATTTTTAACACATTACCTTGGGGGTTAGGATTTTAATCATGAATTTTAGGACAACACAAGTGTGAAGTCTATAACATGAATTTTAATAAAATGAAGATCTGTTACTTGCAACCTTACTTAGGTCATGGAACATTACTGGTTTCTTTTGGCATTTTTACAATATTCGGTCCTTTTATCCACGGCCAGGATGTGTCTCCCGGTTTATTTTGGTCGTCTTTACTGCAGTCCTTTTCTCTGCATCTTCTACATCTTTTGTTAGGTCTGTTCCTAGGTAGGATGTTTTTGTCATTATTGTGTCCAGTATCTTTTAATTAAATACATTCTTCCCAACTACTACTAAACGTGTAGAAATGCAGTTGAACAGAGAACAATGATGGTCATCCTTTTTAATGTTTGTTTCTTTTTCATTGTACCACTACAAAATGACATTTGCCATAGGATTTTGATAGATGCTGTCTTGCAAGTTAAGGAAATTGCCTTATACTCCTGGTTTGCTAAGTGTTTTTAAAATTTCTGAATAGTGGTTAAATTTATCAAATACTTTTTCTGGAAATATTGCGACAGTCATATTGTTTTTCTCATTTTAAGTTAATGTAGAGAATTACATTATAAGGTTTTTTTTTTAATGTCAAAAATACTGCCATTCCTGGAATAAACCTAATTTGGTCATGATGAATTACCTATTTGTACATTATTGCATTTGTTTTGCTAAATTTCTGTTTAGGATCTTGCATTTGTGTTTATGAGTGAACTCAATTAGAATTTTTCTGTATTTATCTGATTTTGTTTTTAGGTTATAGGAGCTTCCTAAAATATGTTGAAGGGTATTGCATCTTTTTCTTTCCCTATGAAAGAATTTGTACAATGTTGAAATCGTCTCTTTCTTCAATTTTGGTAGAATTCACCTGTAAACTTTCTTTAACCACTGATTAAATATTTTAAAGTTTAGAGGACAATTCTGGTTCTATCTTTCTTGTTGACTCGATTTTGGTAATCAGAGTTTCTAGAAATTTGTCCATTTCAATCAGGTTCTTCAAATTTATTGGCTTAACAGTTATTTTTAGTTATTTTTTAATTTTTAAAAAATTTTTTAGATGTTGATGAACCTTTGTTTTATTCATTTATTTATATGCGGTGCTGAGAATCGAACCCAGTGCCTCACACTTGCTAGGCAAGTGCTCTGCCACTAAGCCACAACCTCAGCCCCTATTTTTAGTTTTTAAAATGTTTAAAAAAAAACATATGGATGGACATAATATCTTTGTTTTATTTATTTATTCTTTTATGCAGTGCTGAGGATTGAACCCAGTGCCTCACACGTTCCAGGCAAGCACTCTACCACTGAGCTAACCCCAACCCCTTAAAATCTCGAAGTATGCTACCTCTCCTTTCATGCCCAGGATTGATTATTTGTCCCTCTTCTCTGTTATTCTTCATTCATTATGCTTGAATTTTGTCAGCCTTTCCAAAGAACCATCTTTGGCTTTTTTGATTCTCTGTATTTTATCTTTGTTTTTTGCCCTTGTCCAGGATTTCTTCCACTTTGTACTGTCATTGTTTCTCTAAGAACAATTTTAACAATAAGTTAATTAGTTGAATGTCTCATGTTTTTTATTTTCTAATATTTTGAGACTTTTCCCACCTAGGACTACATTAAGTGTAGCCTGCAAATTTTAAAGTCTTTGTCTAGTAAGTCCAATGCCCAGGCTTCCTCTTGAAGTTTCTATTGCTTTCTCCCTTTCTTTTCCCCCCATGTGAATGGACCATGTTTTCTGTTTTCTTCACAAGTTTCATAATTTTTTCTTGAAAAGTAGACTCTTTGAATATTATGATGATGTTACTTGGGAATCGGGTTCGCCTCCCTCTGCAGGGTTTGTTTTTGCTGTTTGTAGTAGGTTGTTGCTTCTTTGATGACTTTCTAAACTTACTTTTGTAATGATTGTATTTTTTAAAATATTTTTATTCTAATTAGTTATACATGATAGTAGGGTGCATTTTGACACATCACATATAAATGGAATATAACTTCCCTTTCATCTGGTGGCACTTGATGTAGAGTTACTCAGGTCATGTAATCATATTCACACATAGGGTAAAAATGTCCAATTCATTCTACTATCATTCATTCTATCATTCATGAATTAGCATCTGCATATCAGAGAAAACATTGGGCCTTAAGTTCTTTGGGATTAACTTATTTTGATTAGCCTAATATTCTCCAGTTCCATCCATTTACTAGCAAATGCCATGATTTCATTCTTTAAGGCTGAGTAATAGTCCATTGTGTATATATACCAGTTTCTTTATCCATTCCTTTATTGAAGGGTACCTAGGTTGGTTCCATAGTTGAGCTATTGTGAATTGAGCTGCTTTAAATATTGATGTGGCAGTGTCACTGTAGTATTCTGTATGCTGTAATATGCTGATTTTAAGTCCTTTGGGTATAAACCTAGGAGTGGGATGACTGGGTCAAATGGTGGTTCCATTCCAAGTTTTCTGAAGAATCTCCATACTGCTTTCCAGAGTGGTCATACCAATTTGCAGTTCCACCAGCAATGTATGAGTGTGCCTTTCCCCCCAACATCCTCACCAGCGTTTATTATTGTTTGCATTCTTGATGATTGCCAGTCTGACTGAAAGGATTGTATTTTTGTTATAGATGGCGTCTAAAGTCTGTGTCTCATTAGCTTATTGGACAGTTAATATTTTGGCAGAATTTCCTTAACACTAGGATCCCAAAACAACAAGAACTCCTCTGGTCTTTATAGATTATTTCTGTTGAGGCCACTTCAGTACTGAGCCAGGGCCTGCTTAGCCTGTTCTGCCTGTTGTCATAGAATCTGAAGACCAGTTAGAGAATGCTTAGTAGCTTCTGGGGCCTTCTGGGGACATGCGCTCAGTGCCAGGGGTGTACCTGGCCTTCCTTCTCTGTCCCCTGTACTCACAGAGCTTTACAAGGGCCCTGTGTGTATCTGTCTCCTTTTCCAACCTCTTCTTTCCCCTGCTTCTCAGTCTATTAGTGTTTACTGCATAGTCATCACAGGTTTTTTATGCCAATTTTTTTTTTTTGCAAAAAAATGGGATATGACCATTATGTGAAGCTTTTCTGATTTTTTTTTTTTTGCCAGTGTTACTTAAAAATCATTTATTACTAAACTATCTTTGGTGCAAGATTAGGATGCACAGTATATTTGTGAATATTCCTTAAAATTGAATACTCCAAATCAACTCATGTCATTTCTTTGTGACAGTTTAGCAAACATTTTTCAGTCTACAAAAACAAAAAGGTTAGCACATCAGCTGTTATTGATCTCTGCATTGTAGTTGAAATATTACACTTGAGATAAGTTACCACAATGTTGGGAGGTATGGACTTATCAAATTTAATCTGTGTCCACAGATTTTGTGTCATTATTATTGGTTTCCTTATCTGGCACATGGTCCTCAGTGCCATTCCTGTAAGACGTGTTTACTGTTAATTCTGCAGCATTCTAAACAAACCACACAACACACACAAGTTCCCTGTATTTCCCAATGGAAATACATTGACAAATGCCCATGCGCTGAGAATCCCAGGCCCACAGCTGGGTTCACAAGCCTGCAAGAAGACAAACGCCCATCCTGGTGCCTCTGATGAATACATTGCTACTCAGTTTACCTTTTAAGGGGCATAGCGAACAATTATGCAATTATGCAATGGAAGGTTATAACCCAATTTTTGTACTAAAGCAACAGTGTGTGTCTATTACATGGTGGCAACAGTTCTGTGGTGAAATATGGTATCTACTGCTTCTCTCATCTGTTGTCCCTTGCCTAAGCCTGCTATGGCCAGTACTTACACCTTCAAATGCATGTGGTGAAAGCCACCTGGGAAGCCACCCAGCCTTGGGAAAGGGTCTGAGTCAGACAAAACAAAGGCAAACCCTTGAGCCGTCCTTAAGGAACCCTCCTGATAGGTCAAAATTCTTTGAGAATGGGATCATATTGCTTCTTCTGGAACTGAAGAGTTGCAGCAGGAGTGTGGGTTGTGGTCCTCACAGCTGCCACTTACCTGAGACGTAGGGACACTGGCAGGCAGTTTATAACACCCTAGTATTGGCCACTACATCCTCTTTCTTCACCACACTTTGTCCCAGAATTCTGCAAAAGTTGATTTGACAGGTTTTACACCAGTTTCTTTTTCTTTTTTCTTTTCTTTTCTTTTTTTTTTTTTTTTTTTA